>NC_092051.1:101228959-101332638 GCF_003086295.3 Arachis hypogaea
GTCGAATCCCACAAGGATTGGTTGATTGAGCAATTCGGATTAGAAGTGTGTTCTAGTTGAGCGGAATCAAGAATTGAGATGAGAATTGCGGAATGTAAAATTGGCGGGAAAAGTAAATACAAGAAAATTAAATGGCTGAATCTTAAATTGCATGAATTAAAGAGCAGAATGTAAATTGCTGAAATTAAAAGGGAATGGGGGTGATTGCAAGAATTGAATTGCTGAATGTAAAGAGAAAGTGGAAATCAGAAATGGGGAATTCATTGGGTTTAGGAGATATTGAAATCTCCGAATCAAAACATGTATATCTCTTCCTCAACCAATGCATTCATTGAATTTTGCTTGGCAATCTTATATGATTGGATCCCAATTCCTTGGCTCACCAATGCTCTCTAAAAACAAACAAATTCCCAATCCCTTGGTTTAAATGTTCATAAGAAGAGATGATGCTTGATCACTGATTATACCACACAATTTCATGAACCACAATTTGGTAGGATTACATGTCACAATATCCATCCAAACCCCAATCCAATCCACTGTGAGAAAGCTTCTCTAGCATGAATCCTCCATTCCTTTCCCAAGGCTCCGAAGGATTCCAAGTATGAGTAGTTTCTTTCCCAAGACAACTACTCAATGGAATTAGATCGAGAAGCTTTCTAACAAAATTCAAGAGAAAAGATGAAGAAGAAGCTAAACTATTATTGATTCATTGAATTACAATAGAGCTCCCTAACCCAATGAAAGGGGTTTAGTGAATCATAGCTCTGAATTCAATTACAAAGAAAAGGAAAACTAGCTAAAAGTGAAAGTAAAAGTCCTCTCTAACTTAACTTCTATCCTATTTATACACTTTCTATATTGAGCTTCAGTTGTGCTTCTTGGGCTTTGAGGCCTCTCCTTGCTTTCCTTTTGCCTTGGGTTTATGATCCATAATCTTGATGAGGTTGTTGATCCAAATCCTGTAACATTTATTGAGCCAACTTAGTGATAATCAAATAATGACACATGACTCAATAAATTGAGATTTCAAACTCATCAATCCTTCAGGCCCAATCCCATAAACCATGATATTCAATTGGGTTTCATACCAAAGTAAGTTAAGTTAATAATTGTGCTCAAAGACTAACTTAAATCACAATATTTTTGGCCCAGAACCTTTTTTCAAGAGTGGCGTTTAAGTTGTAGTTTAAGCTTAAACTGCAACTTAAACGCCAGACACTTCCAGTGAGGCCATTTGTAGAAGCACGTTTAAGCTTCAGTTAAGGTTAAACTGAAGCTTAAACGTGGAAATGGAAGAAGGTAGCCCTGGAGAGTCATGTAGTCGAACACGTTTAAGCTTCAGTTTAAGGTTAAACTGAAGCTTAAACGTGGAGATAGAAGGGCAGCCCTGGAGGTCGAACACGTTTAACCTCCAGTTTGAGGTCAAACTGGAGGTTAAACGTGGAAAAGGGTGGAGGCATACTGGAGGTCGAACACGTTTAACCTCCAGTTGAGGTCAAACTGGAGGTTAAACGTGGAAGCTTAGAATGGTGGCCCTGGAGGTGTCGAACACGTTTAACCTCCAGTTTGGGGTCAAACTGGAGGTTAAACGTGGAGATGGAGAGAGCAACCCTGGAGTAGAAAAGCTATCGAACACGTTTAAGCTCCAGTTTGAGTCAAACTGGAGCTTAAACGTGGAATGGCTCCCTGGTACTCTTCCTGGTTCTGGCGTTTAACCTCCAGTTTGAGGTCAAACTGGAGGTTAAACGTGGAACTCCTCCCTGGGTGGCATACTCATTCTGGCGTTTAACCTCCAGTTTGAGGTCAAACTGGAGGTTAAACGTGGAATGCTTCTTTAGTGAGGCTTATCATTCTGGCGTTTAACCTCCAGTTTGAGGTCAAACTGGAGGTTAAACTTCAATCCCAGCATTTCTTATCCTTCATGATTTTGGCGTTTAAGCTCCAGTTTAGGCTTAAACTGGAACTTAAACTCCACATGTGATGTTCAAGCTTCCTTTATGATTTTGTTGCTTCCTTGCTTAGCCTCTTCTTCCCTGAAATCATCCAAACAATTGCATCAAAGTCTTGCAAAATTTCATGAGAAATCTTTCATTCATAGCATTTAAGTAATATAGCTAAAACTCATGGAATTTGCATCAAAATCATATTGTTTGGATGGTTCATTACTTTGTTCTTCATTTAACCATTTTTGGTTACTTTAAGCTCAAGAAAATGCATAAAACAACTAAAACTAACAGAAAAATGCTAGTGAAACTAGCCTATGATGCCTTGGCATCACAACACCAAACTTAATACTTGCTTGTCCCTAAGCAAGTCCTGAGTTATTTGAGAAGAAAGTATGAAACAGAAAGCAATTACATTGGCTATATTAGCAAGCATTTGAAGTTCATCAGAAGGGTTTTATGCAGAAAGTTGCAGCATCACTTTTTCATACTTATCAGGTAGGATTATCACTTTTTCGTTGCATCCATCAAAAATTGCTATGGCCTCTTGTTATTCTTATGTCTTTGGCACTTTTCTCTTCTTTGTTTTTCTTTTCTTTTTCTTAGAGCTTCTTGTGCTCCTTGTTTGCTTAGTGTCATGTGTTGCACAAGCCTTTGGCATTTTCTTTTTCTTATCAGTGCACTACACATATCCACTTTAGGCATTTTAGTTCACATTTCTTCTTGAGACATTGGTGCCCAGCACCTCTTTGTGTGACTAAATGTTTTGTATTTAGGTTGCTCTTGATAATGGACTTTTGGTTGATAATCCCGGGTTAGTTAACCCAAGTTACCAAGTGTTGAAACACTCCTCAGAACCTATTCATCCAAGCATATCCTTAATACATAAACACCACAGGCATTTGTCTCAGAAGTTCAAACCATTGGTACCTAGCTTATTTTCTCAATTTTTTGCTTTTTGGTTGCCTTTTTCCGTGGCTTTTTCTTTTTCTTTTTCTTTCTTTTTCATGGCCAAAGACATTTATTCATCAAGATCCATAGACAATTTTTACTTTCTACATAAAAAATGATAATTCGACACTTTAATTTTAGTGATCTGACTAAACAATCAAGCATGCATACCACCACTTAATTCTACTTGATTTGTCACTAATTTAGCCAAGTTACTTTTGTTCAAACTTTTCTTTTATTTTGGAAACAGAACAAGCATGGCACGCACTTGTTTAAGAAGGTGAAGTTATATCCAAACATCTAGGCATTCACTTTATTCAAAGCAATTAACACACAGACATACTACAAAAAAAAACAACTCATAAAAAAAACTCCACATAACACCTAAATGACTTATGATGAAAACACGTTCATAAAGACAATTCACCAATTATCATTTGATTATTAAGGAACGAGACCACCTCTTATTTATTGCTTGGTTCTTCTTAATTCTTGGGATCCTGCTTCTTCTTGCTTCCTGCCTCTTTTTGACCACTTGTGCTTCCTTTGTCTTTTCTTATGAGCTTTTTCCAGAATCCAGCCTTTTTCATCGTTTCTTCCACTCCTTTTTCAAGGATCATTGCCTTGTTTATTTCTCCTTCTTTCCTCCCTTTGAAATACTCATCATAAGCTGGGAATGCTGGGTCCATCTTGTGTAGATGTTCCCCTATGTAGTTAAGCTTGATTTGCGAACTGATGTTGTAGTCAGCTTGGACTGAGTATCTTGCATTCTGTAAAGTGGTGGCTTCCTTGATTGCCAAGACATTGGCATCTTGGTGTTGGCATATGTGGCTGAAGGATTCCTGTAAGTGTAGATTTTGTTCCCTTTGCAGATCAAAGAATCTTGATTCAAAGTTCCTTTGCATATCCATCATTTTTAGATGAAAGTCTTCTTGTCTCTCCTGAGACCTCATGTATTGTTGAGACATTCCTTCCATGATTTCCTGCATTCTGCTCATATCCATGGGGTCTCTGGGAATTCGTTGTCTTCTTTCAGGAGTTGCTTGCTCTTCTTGCTCTTCTTCTCTATCTTCTCCTTCCTGTCTTTCTTGTTCTGCTTCTTGCTCGGCTTCCACTTGTTGCCCTTCTTCATTTCTTCTTCTTGTATGTCTTGGAGGAGTTGGGCCAAGAGTCATTCTGTGTGCAGTTATGGCCAGTCCAGGATATAGCCAATTAGGTCTTTCATCCTCAAGTGGTACTTGGGCATCGATGCATAGTCTAATGATAGTGCTAGGGAAGTGAAGCCAGGATTCAGGGTCACTTTTCTCACTAAACTCTTGTATCTGTTCAGCAATGAGTTTATGAACTTTGATCTCCCCTCCAACCATAATGCAATGTAGCAAGATGGCTCTTTTAGGGACTATTTCTGAAGAGTTTGCAGTGGGTAGGATGGATCTCCTAACTATTGCATACACCCTTTAGCTTCAGGTGTTAGGTCTCCCCTTCTCAAGACTCTTGGAGCCCCTCTTGTTTTTCTCACCCATTCAGCTCTGATGGCACAAAGGTCTTCAGCAATAGTTGTATAGTCAGGTTCTCCTATCATCCTTTCTTCATAACTTGCTTGGCTGAAATGTATGTTTTTCAAGCCAAGAGTTTTCATGATTGCTTTGGGACTGAAGTCAACTTCCACCCCTCTCACATAGCTTTTGTATGTGGGGTTCTTGGTTTGATCCTCCCTTACTGCATTTGCATAAAACTCTTTCACCAAGTTGATGTTGATTCTAGTGATTGGCTTAGTTAGGAGCTCCCACTTCCTCTTTTTGATCTTTTCCCAAACACCTGGGAACTCATCCTTTTCAAGGTCAAAGGGAACCTCAGCTAGTACCGTTTTAGGTCTCATCCATTCGGCTTGAATCTCATGGAATACTGATCTGTATCTCCATGCATCGAATTCCCTGTTTTCCCCCATTGGCTGCTTGTCTTTTCTTCTTTTGTGGCTAGATGAAGCTGCCATTGGTTTTTTTTTTTTTTTTTTTTTTTTTTTTTTTTTTTTAGTTTTGGTAAGTGACAACTAAAGTTGACAAGGTGAAGCAAGAAGTGTTGTTGGAGGTGTGGTGAGGTTGTTTTCGGCAAGAGATGGTTATGCTATGATGAAGGAAAATGTGTATGAAGGAGGATTGGTGGTGTGGGACTCGTTCCCCAAGTGGTTCTTTATAGTGCCCATGAGTGAAAAATGAACGGCTAGGGTGGTTTGTGAAGGGTGGCTTGATGGTAAATATATGAATTGTAGATAAGGACGATTGGCTTTTCATTTTCTTGGAAGTATTCTGGATGCATTAGGTTGTACATGTAGCTTTCTTTTCTTGCAGAACTTCCTTTTCCCATGTGTTAGTTTCAAAGATTTGTGAATTTTCTTTTTGACCAAGCACGTACCTCCCTTTGTCTTTTTCCTCCATTTTTGTCTTTTCTTTTGTACCTGCACAAACAAACAAATTTGCTATCATTTTTCGGTCCATGTGAATTATGAATAGTATTTGCACATGTAAATCAATGCTTGTCTTTATGAGCTTATAGCCGTGACTTCTACATGTATGCACACTTATTATTTGGACACCAAACTTAGTTTTTGGTTAAGTCTCCTGATGACATGAAATCCATATTGGTTGTCCTTAATGAGTGTGCATATTTCTAATAAATCATAGTCACCTTGGCTCTTTGATTCTAAACAAAGTGACTACCCTAAGTAATTGAAACTAAAGCATTAAAACATGTGAATGGTATACTTGTCATGAATTTTGAAATCCAGAGGAACTTCTTGCTTTTCATAAACTGTGTTCAAAAAGAACACCAAACTTAATGTTTGGTTGTGCACCTTGAATGAAAGATGGAATTCAATTTGAGTAAGATTTGGGAGTGCCATCAGGCACACCAAACTTAGAGACCAACTGTAATTTACATGCACGGTTTAGTGCACTTAATCAATAGTTGTCCTGAGGATTCAAGTTCATGCATAAGAAACCATGTTTTATTAGATGTAAAGCAAAGCACTAAAGATTAAGGATACTAAAAAAAATGGGTTGCCTCCCATGAAGCGCTTCTTTAACGTCACTAGCTTGACGGTTGTCCCTTGTTAGGGTGGATTGTAGTGCTTGACGTCTTCTCCTCTCACTATGAAAACGTCCCCACTTGATTCATTCATGACCTCTAAATGTTCCATAGAAAGAACTTTCCTGATTGTGAACACTTGAGGGAGCTGGGAAGGAATGGTTTTGAGGCCAGGTGGGATTGGCAGATAATGACTTGATATCACATTATCTCCCGGAGAAAAACCTTCAGTGGGAATTTTCTTGTTTCTCCATCCTCTTGGCAATCTCCCAATCACTCTTCCCTTTCTCTTGAGGATTTCTTCATTGACCTTAATGTCAGGAGGATCCTTCTGATCTGTGTCCACTGATTCTTGTGGCTCTAACTCTTGCAACTTTTGGTTGCCTTCCCATGACTGTTTTAGAGTCTCAGCTGCTGGATTACTTTCCTCCAAACACGGATGGCTACTATCATCTTTAGGCTTTTCAGGTTCTGGTTCAGGCTCAGATGCAGGTTTGAAGACTTTGAAAATGAGTTGTTCCTCATGTATTCTCAGAATTAGCTCTCCTTGTTCTACATCTATGAGCGCTCTAGTAGTGGCTAGAAATGGTCTGCCCAGAATGATAGGGTGTAAGTAGCTTTCCTCCATGTCCACAATGACAAAGTCTGTGGGGAAATAATAATCCCCCACTTTCACCAGCACATTTTCAACTACCCCTTCAGCTTGCTTCTGAGTTTTGTCAGCCAGTTGTATGATTACATCAGTGGATCTCACCTCATTCAGTTGTAGCCTCTTCATAAGAGTTAGAGGCATCACGTTTATGCTAGCTCCTAGATCACAGAATCCTCTGTCAATTTTTGTTTCCCCTATGATGCAAGGGATATGAAAACTTCCTGGGTCCGTTTTCTTAGAGAGTGTGTCCTTCTTGATGAGAGCACTGCATTCTTTGTTCATTGTTACCGTTTGTCCTCCCTTCAAAACTCTTTTCTTGCTTAACAATTCCTTTAAATACTTGATGTGTGTGGGCATTTGATGAAGAATCTCAAGAAAGGGAATATTGACATGAAGAGAGTTAAATGTCTCTAGAAACCTTGAATAGGTTTTCCTTTTTTCACCTCCTCCTAACCTCTCAGGAAATGGTGCTTTTGGTTGGTATAATTCCATCATGCCTTTTTGCAGTTCCTTGGTTTGCTCGGTTCCACCTTCCTGCTTAACTTCTTCCACACCTTCCTTCAAGATTTCTGGTTCCTGCTCTGAGGACCTGATTCCTTCTTCTTCTGAGACTTCCTTCAATATGGTGATGGCCTTGCACTCTTCCCATCTTACTCTCTTTTGTTCCCCTTTAGGATTCTTTTCTGTGTCACTAGGGAATACTGCAGTTGATTTGGGTGCCTGTTGAGATAGCTCTCCTACTTGAGATTCCATCCTCTTGATTTTTTCACCATGGTTTCTCAAGGTAGTTCTCACATCATCCCTGGAGCTCTTCAATTCAACTATGTCTTGACTCATGGTTGCCATCATTCCTTCTATCCGGTTTAATTGATCTTGAAATTGTTGGTTCGGATTAGGTTGGGTATGTTGATTATTTTGGCCATGATATGATGATTGGGGGTAAGTGTTTTGTGTGGCTTGGTATGATCTTTGGTTGGAGTTTTGGTATGTGGAATTGTTATGTTGGTTGTGGTTGTAAGGTTTGTGGTTTTGTGGTTGGATTTGTTGGTTTCCCCACCCAAAGTTTGGGTGGTTTCTCCAGCCTGGGTTGTAAGTGTTGGAATGTGGATCATATGATTGCCTTTGTTGGTTTCCCACATAGTTAACCTCATCCCAATCATCTCCTTCAATGCCTACTTCCTCTTGATCTTGTGTGTGTATTGCAGCCACTTGCTTTGTTTCTAATTGCCTGGTAAGCTCTGCTAGTTGCTTGGCAAACACCTTGTTTTGGGCTAGAATTGTATCAACCTGGTTCAGCTCCATTACTCCCTTAGTGTTGTGCCTTTCTGATGCATAGTAGTACTCATTCTCAGCCACTGTCTCGATCACTTCAATGGCTTCTTCCACAGTCTTTTTCTTGTTCAATGAACCTCCTGATGAATGGTCTACAGCCTTCCTTGATTCATAAGAAAGCCCATCATAGAAGATGTGCAATTGCACCCAATCATGGAACATGTTTGGTGGGCATTTCCTTGTCAAGTCCTTGAATCTCTCCCATGCCTCGTAGAGAGTTTCACCATCTTGTTGTCTAAAAGTCTGAACCTCAGATCGAAGCCTATTGACCTTTTGTGGAGGGTAGAAACGTGCCAGAAACTTGCTTTCCACCTCATCCCATGTTGTTAGACTCCCCCTTGGGAATGATTCCAGCCACTTAGCTGCTTTGTCCCTAAGTGAAAATGGGAATAAAAGCAGTTTATAGGCATCTTCCTGGACTCCATTGGACTTCACAGTGTCACAAATTCTCAGGAATTTTGTGAGATGTTGGTTTGGGTCTTCATTAGCACCTCCTCCAAAAGAACAATGATTCTCCACAAGTGATATTAGCTGTGGCTTGAGCTCAAAATTGTTGGCCTGAATGGGTGGTTTCTGGATGCTACTACCACAATTCCCAGAGGTTGGGTTTATGTATGAGCTAAGAACCCTCCTCTCAGGAATGGCATTGTTTCCATCAGCTCTCTCATGGTTGTGAACTTCTCTATCCATGTTGAGATCTAGAGCTTCCTCAAAATTGTCCTCAGATTCTCCTTCAGATTCCTCTTCTCCCACTACTCTCTTCCCTCTTGCTTCCCTTCTAAGTCTATGAAGGGTCCTCTCTGGTTCGGTATATGGAGGAGTTGATGTCTCTCCTCTCCTACCTGTCATACAAGAACACAACTCAAACACAAACAAGTGAAATACTCTTGGTTACTGGAAGAGTATGGTTAGCTCAATTGAGGAATTAATTCAAACAGTTAGTGAGTCAGTGAGTTAGTTGCATGAATTTAAAGGCATAAAGAAGGAAAGCATGTAACCAAGTGCAGAAATTAAAATTCAACAAGTATCTAGAACAGAATTAACAAAGCAAGAGAAAATTGCTCAATCTAGTTAGCTTCCAATTTGAGAATTGTCAATCGAAAACCAATCCCCGGCAACGGCGCCATAAACTTGATGCGCATAAACTAGTTATGCTACGATTTAGGAAATTGCACGATCGGCAAAATTCCTTCCGGCAAGTGCACCGGTTATCGTCGTCAAGTAAAAACTCACAATAGAGTGAGGTCGAATCCCACAAGGATTGGTTGATTGAGCAATTCGGATTAGAAGTGTGTTCTAGTTGAGCGGAATCAAGAATTGAGATGAGAATTGCGGAATGTAAAATTGGCGGGAAAAGTAAATGACAAGAAAATTAAATGGCTGAATCTTAAATTGCATGAATTAAAGAGCAGAATGTAAATTGCTGAAATTAAAAGGGAATGGGGGTGATTGCAAGAATTGAATTGCTGAATGTAAAGAGAAAGTGGAAATCAGAAATGGGGAATTCATTGGGTTTAGGAGATATTGAAATCTCCGAATCAAAACATGTATATCTCTTCCTCAACCAATGCATTCATTGAATTTTGCTTGGCAATCTTATATGATTGGATCCCAATTCCTTGGCTCACCAATGCTCTCTAAAAACAAACAAATTCCCAATCCCTTGGTTTAAATGTTCATAAGAAGAGATGATGCTTGATCACTGATTATACCACACAATTTCATGAACCAAAATTTGGTAGGATTACATGTCACAATATCCATCCAAACCCCAATCCAATCCACTGTGAGAAAGCTTCTCTAGCATGAATCCTCCATTCCTTTCCCAAGGCTCCGAAGGATTCCAAGTATGAGTAGTTTCTTTCCCAAGACAACTACTCAATGGAATTAGATCGAGAAGCTTTCTAACAAAATTCAAGAGAAAAGATTGAAGAAGAAGCTAAACTATTATTGATTCATTGAATTACAATAGAGCTCCCTAACCCAATGAAAGGGGGTTTAGTGAATCATAGCTCTGAATTCAATTACAAAGAAAAGGAAAACTAGCTAAAAGTGAAAGTAAAAGTCCTCTCTAACTTAACTTCTATCCTATTTATACACTTTCTATATTGAGCTTCAGTTGTGCTTCTTGGGCTTTGAGGCCTCTCCTTGCTTTCCTTTTGCCTTGGGTTTATGATCCATAATCTTGATGAGGTTGTTGATCCAAATCCTGTAACATTTATTGAGCCAACTTAGTGATAATCAAATAATGACACATGACTCAATAAATTGAGATTTCAAACTCATCAATCCTTCAGGCCCAATCCCATAAACCATGATATTCAATTGGGTTTCATACCAAAGTAAGTTTAAGTTAATAATTGTGCTCAAAGACTAACTTAAATCACAATATTTTTGGCCCAGAAACCTTTTTTCAAGAGTGGCGTTTAAGTTGTAGTTTAAGCTTAAACTGCAACTTAAACGCCAGACACTTCCAGTGAGGCCATTTGTAGAAGCGCGTTTAAGCTTCAGTTAAGGTTAAACTGAAGCTTAAACGTGGAAATGGAAGAAGGTAGCCCTGGAGAGTCATGTAGTCGAACACGTTTAAGCTTCAGTTTAAGGTTAAACTGAAGCTTAAACGTGGAGATAGGAAGGGCAGCCCTGGAGGTCGAACACGTTTAACCTCCAGTTTGAGGTCAAACTGGAGGTTAAACGTGGAAAAGGGTGGAGGCATACTGGAGGTCGAACACGTTTAACCTCCAGTTTGAGGTCAAACTGGAGGTTAAACGTGGAAGCTTAGAATGGTGGCCCTGGAGGTGTCGAACACGTTTAACCTCCAGTTTGGGGTCAAACTGGAGGTTAAACGTGGAGATGGAGAGAGCAACCCTGGAGTAGAAAAGCTATCGAACACGTTTAAGCTCCAGTTTGAGTCAAACTGGAGCTTAAACGTGGAATGGCTCCCTGGTACTCTTCCTGGTTCTGGCGTTTAACCTCCAGTTTGAGGTCAAACTGGAGGTTAAACGTGGAACTCCTCCCTGGGTGGCATACTCATTCTGGCGTTTAACCTCCAGTTTGAGGTCAAACTGGAGGTTAAACGTGGAATGCTTCTTTAGTGAGGCTTATCATTCTGGCGTTTAACCTCCAGTTTGAGGTCAAACTGGAGGTTAAACTTCAATCCCAGCATTTCTTATCCTTCATGATTTTGGCGTTTAAGCTCCAGTTTAGGCTTAAACTGGAACTTAAACTCCACATGTGATGTTCAAGCTTCCTTTATTGATTTTGTTGCTTCCTTGCTTAGCCTCTTCTTCCCTGAAATCATCCAAACAATTGCATCAAAGTCTTGCAAAATTTCATGAGAAATCTTTCATTCATAGCATTTAAGTAATATAGCTAAAACTCATGGAATTTGCATCAAAATCATATTGTTTGGATGGTTCATTACTTTGTTCTTCATTTAACCATTTTTGGTTACTTTAAGCTCAAGAAAATGCATAAAACAACTAAAACTAACAGAAAAATGCTAGTGAAACTAGCCTATGATGCCTTGGCATCAGTAGGCCAGTAGAAACCACATTGGAGGACCTTGGTGGCTGTTCGCTCACCTCCGAAATGACCTCCATATTGTGACCCATGGCAATGCCATAAGATCTTCTGTGCTTCTTCTTTAGGCTCACACCTACGGATTATTCCGTCTGCACATCTCTTAAAGAGATAGGGTTCATCCCACAAGTGGTACTTTGCATCAGTAATTAATTTTTTCATTTGTTGCCTGCTGTACTCCTTGGGTATGAACCTTGCAGCTTTATAGTTTGCTATGTCTGCAAACCATGGTGTTTCCTGAATGGCGAACAAATGCTCATCCGGAAAGGTTTCAGAGATCTCAATAGAGGGGAAGAACGCCCCTTCTACTGGTTCTATTCGGGACAGGTGATCAGCCACTTGGTTTTCTGTCCCTTTTCTGTCTCTTATTTCTATATCAAAATCTTGCAGAAGCAACACCCATCTTATGAGCCTGGGTTTTGAATCCTGCTTCGTAAGTAGATATTTAAGAGCAGTATGGTCAGTGTACACAATCACTTTTGATCCTACTAAGTATGATCTAAACTTGTCAATGGAATAAACCACTGCAAGCAATTCCTTTTCTGTGGTTGTGTAATTTTTCTGGGCGTCATTTAAAACACGGCTAGCATAATAAATGACATGCAGAAGCTTGTCATGCTTCTGTCCCAATACTGCACCAATGGCATGATCACTGACATCACACATCAATTCGAATGGTAATGTCCAGTCTGGTGCAGAAATAACTGGTGCTGTAACCAGCTTAGCTTTCAGAGTTTCAAACACCTGCAGACACTCTGTGTCAAACACAAATGGCGTGTCAGCAGCTGGCAGATTGCTCAGAGGTTTTGTAATTTTTGAAAAATCCTTTATAAACCTCCTATTGAATCCTGCATGCCCCAGAAAGCTTCTGATTGCCTTAACATTGGCAAGTGGTGGTAATTTTTCAATTACTTCCATTTTAGCTTGATCCACCTCTATTCCCTTATTTGAAATCTTATGCCCAAGGACAATCCCTTCAGTCACCATAAAGTGACATTTTTTCCAATTTAAAACCAGGTTAGTCTCTTGGCATCTTTTCAGAACTAGTGTCAGGTGATCAAGACAGGAGCTGAATGAGTCTCCATATACTGAGAAGTCATCCATGAAGACTTCCAAAAATTTTTCCACCATATCAGAGAAAATAGAGAGCATGTATCTCTGAAAGGTTGCAGGTGCATTACACAGCCCAAATGGCATCCTTCTATAGGCAAATACTCCAGATGGACATGTAAATGCAGTTTTCTCTTGATTCTGGGGATCTACTGCAATTTGGTTATAACCTGAATAGCCATCCAAAAAGCAGTAAAAATCATGACCTGCTAGTCTCTCTAGCATCTAGTCTATGAATGGTAAAGGAAAATGATCCTTTCTGGTGGCTGTATTGAGCCTTCTGTAGTCAATACACATGCGCCACCCTGTAACTGTTCTTGTAGGAACCAGTTCATTTTTTTCATTATGAACCACTGTCATTCCTCCCTTTTTGGGGACAACTTGAACAGGGCTCACCCAGGGGCTATCAGAAATAGGATAAATAATCCCAGCCTCCAGTAACTTGGTGACCTCTTTCTGCACCACTTCCTTCATGGCTGGATTTAACCGCCTCTGTGGTTGAACCACTGGCTTAGCATCATCCTCCAATAGGATCTTGTGCATGCATCTAGCTGGGCTTATGCCCTTAAGGTCACTTATGGACCACCCAAGAGCTGTCTTGTGTGTCCTTAGCACTTGAAACAGTGCTTTCTCTTCCTGTGAATTCAAAGCAGAGCTTATTATCACTGGAAAAGTCACTACAATAAATTTGGGCTGAGGCAACCCTTTAAAAACGTTGCCTATAATAAGGAAAAGTGTTGTCTTTGATCAAAAGTAACACTTTCTGACAAAACGCAACGCTTTTTGGGGGGTTGGCTATACGGCCATTACCTTTGGTCTAAGGCAACGCTTTTGTGTATCAAAGGGAACCCTTTTTATGGCAACCTTCAAAAAGCGTTGCCTTTTCTACAAAAAAAGCAACTCCTCATAAGGGTTGCCTTAGAGGACCCAAACACAATGTTTAGACAAAATTTTATGGCAACACATTTTACAAGTTGTATTTTCTAATACATAAAGCAACACTTCTCCAGGTTTTTTTATGTTGCCTTTTCATATACTTAAAGCAACACTTGTCTAGTTTTTTTAAATTGGCTTCTTCGTATACATAAAGCAACACTTATCCAAATTTTTTTAAGTTGCCTTTTTCATAGACCTAAAGCAACACTTATCTAAGTTTATTTGCAGTTGTCTTTTTTTAATACCTAAAGTAACACTTTATTGAGTTTTTCTTAGATTCTCTTTTTTTTATATCTAAAGCAATATATTTTTTACCTTTGTTAATGACAATTGAAGGATATATAGCACACACTAATAATATTTAAAAATTTAAATTCAATTTATTCAATATAGGGAAAATAGGATAATAATATATATTGCATGTATATAGAAAGGTGTTCCAAGTATCAATTAACATATACTTGCTAAGTTACCAAGTCAAATAAAAATTAAACATAAGCAAATAAAATACATGTTTTTCTCATGATAAACTTGAACAAAAAAAACTAATTTTTTCATTTGAAACTAAAAGGACTTTGTGCTTCACTATTGTCCCAAGAATCTCCTTTATCTCTTCAGAAAACCTCATCCAACTATAAACAAGTTGTAGCCAAATCTAAATCGACAAAAAAAAAATATAGTTAAAATATCAGCTTAACAATAACAAGTATACTCAAGTGTTACAACAATTTAGCTATACCTAATCATGATTTGGTATCTGAGTCGATGGAGATTGGTCTAGATTCTGAAAATATTAACATGTTTGAGAAAAATATGAATACATTTATTAAATATCCCTCTGAAAAGGAAACTAAGAAATCCTCGAAGATTATAGGATATAAAATAGAGGATTTCCATCTATTTCGTAGTGGGGTGTAAATTGTTTAGAGTTTAGTGGGAAAGGCTCCATGTATATGATTTGTCTAATAGTTTGATGGATGGCAGTTCACAGCCGCTTGTTTACAGTGTCACCACAAATGGATGCCTCAGTAACATAAAAGAAATCAAAAGAAAACTCTTAGGAGAGACACTCACTGCTGAAGAGCCGATAAATGGTTAGTTTCTCCTATCTGTATACTTTGTGTACACAAACATCCACAATAGTACGAAACTTATTTTTACCTTTTCAAAAACTATGGCCATAAAGATCTACTGAGCTATAATTCTAAAATTTCTCCAACCGTTCAGTTTTGGTGTATTTCCTTATCCTATTCAGTAATCAGTACTATGTATGTAAGTATGTTAAATGAAAGTAGTAAATTTCAGACAAACTTCGAGTTCAAATGGCATTGATAGCCCTCCGTTACTGTTCTTGGGGTTCAACCTGGGCAACAATGACTCCAGAAAAGCTTGCCCTCCTTTACTAATAAATATCAACAGAGGCAGAAATTTGGCTTTAGTCCACTCAAATAACTTTATCCATGAAATGATGACAGTGATGTAACCATAATGTATTAATTTGGAATTAAGACATTACCGATTATATTCAAATATAAGTACACAATCTTTCATTGATATTGCTTGAAGGGAGCCCAGATTTAGAAGTATCGCATACTCATGAACCTAACTCAAGACAAAGAAACTGAAAATTAATTGATATAAAAGGCAAACTGTAGTGAAATCTAAATTGACAAAAAAATATAGTCAAAACATCAGCAATAATATGTTTGAGAATATAAATTTCTCATTTGGAGGGTGTACATGATAAATAAATGTGACACTCAGATTCAAACATTTAAAACCAGGAATGAATATTACATGAAAATATAAATCAATGTATCAAACATTTATGAAAAATGAAAAGCATCAAACAGATCCAATCCCACAGGATAAAACAGAAAGCGTAGTTATATCACTAAGATTATGCCTTGCAATTGGCATAGAACAATAATAGCACATGTTCAAGTAATCAACAAGTTAAAGCAATAGTCTAATCTTGGTACCTGAGTCCACAAAGATAAAACTTTGCATATCTTGTTATTAGAGACCTCCATATACTTGGAGAAGGCAGGGATGAGATATAACACAACATTAACTGCATTACTTGTTAAGTATATGGCTGCCGCAACCATATAGGATGTAAAGCACCATTCCTCAACCAAGGTTCCATACTTAGTAGAATAACAAGTATATTTTCTTCTTGAATTAGCATAGCAAACAGGAAGAACAATAGTCCATATAAGAGCAAAGATCAGCTTCATCAAGAGTTTCACTTTTTGAGAATATTCCATTGTATATCTGGCTTTCCATGTAAAAAGGTGATGTCTAAAATTGCTGTTGAAAAGGAGAAATTATTCTATTATGACTATATTAGCCAACTAAATTAACTTCTTTTGGCACATCCAATTAAACTAACATTAATGACATCAATCAGCAACATACCTTGAATAAGTTTAAGAAATGCAGAAGTAAGGAAGATGCTGATTATGTCTTCCAATACTATGGCATCAAATAACTAAAAGGGGGATCCCAAGTCATGGCAAGCAATGATTATGATGGTCTGCAACCAGTACATAACTGAATTTTAGACTATCCATTATAAGGGAAAAGAACAAAGTTTGTTAAAGACAAGAATGAAAGAAAAGGTGTACATGAAAAAGGAAGCCACTGTAGTAGAGAGCGAATATAGCCGCAAAAATCTTCCCTCTTGTGAGCTCACCCGTGGCTCCTATGACAACACTACAAACGGAGGGTCCACCTTATCTATCACAAAAATCATGGCAAATAAACTGAGCAAATGACATTTTTTTAAGCTTTAAGAGCCACAAAGATGCTAGTTTCTCCTCATTTTTGTCGATAATAAGGTCTCTCTTAATTTTTCAATTATTTTTGGTTGATATTCTGCATTTACCATGATTTATTTATTTTTATTAATTTCTATAACTGCTGTATGTGAATTCAGATCAGGATCTATACATTTTGCAGCTGTACAAGTTTTGTTCACACACACACACATAGGATAATGAACTAAGACAATCTTGTTTATTGTTGATTCATTTGATTGAGAAAATTGTTATGATTCAATTTTATTGTGGAATCAGAATAATCAATTTTCTTACAATTATAACAAGATATAAGATACAAAAAGCACTCGAGTACAGTGTCAGTTTATACATTACCTTACTCTTTATAGATATTGATACCAGTTTATTCCAGAGGTAAATTCTCTTCTCTGGCACCAATAATTAGGATATTTTAGTTAGATTTTCTTTCCTTTATAGAATAGAATAAATTGCATAGGTTAGGATAGTTGCATGCATGTTCTACTTGATTGAAAAGACAATAAGTTTCTTTTAAAAATCTATCTTTGGAACAAAATTTCACTAATTTTTCAAAATTTTTATGATAAATTTGCTTGAGTTGTATTTGGAACATGATATTTGAGTTAAAGAACACACAACCTGTGAAAGATTTGAGCCTTTATGAATGGTTATATTATTTAACCATAATTATTTCGTTCTTGTGTGTTTACTTCTCTATGATTGTAATCTATATTTTGTTTTAGATTATATGTCCAATAGTTATTATATTTGAGTGCTTGCACATGATTGAGGCCATTAATTGTTTAAACTCACTCATCCAAATTAAGCCTACCCTTTTCAATTACCTTTGTTAACCACTTTGAGCCTTTAATTCCCATTTGTTCGACATTTTACCACATTACTAACCTTAAGCCGAAAAACAATCATATATCCCAAATTGAATCTTTAGTTAGCTTAAGATAGAATTGTGTGTGCTAGTTAAGTATGGGAAATTGTGGGAACAAAAGTTGTTAAGGGAATGCGTCATGAAAATTTAAAGGGAATTTGGATACCTACTCACGTGAAACTACAAGAATTAAAAATCTATGTGCATTGACAAGCTTTATTTATATAATATATATATATATATATATAATAAATATGAAAAATCAATAAATAAGGGGACAAAATTACCCCAATGTTGAATTCAGAATTCGAAGATCAATGCACATATGATAAAACCAAAAATATAAGTTAATACATGAGTATGGATTGAAAAAGGGAATTCTGGGTAGCTAGGTATGAACTTTGAAGATGACATTAAGTGTATACAAGTTATATTAGAGCTTGGGTTAATTAAAGATTCAATTTATTAGCTCACTTGACCAAATATACACCCTTGCCTATACCTTAGCCCCATTACAACCTTGAAAATACCTCATGATGTTTGCATTAGTATATTAACTATTGTTGATTGGTTAGGAGAAGAACAAAAGTTAGAAAGCATGATTAGAGAAGGATAGAGTGACCACCCTATACACTAGAGATCAGAGCGTACATACATTATCAGTGAGGGTTCAATGCTTGAATTTTCATGTTCCCTGCTTTCAAGAGCTATTTTCTTGCACTTTTATCTGTTTTATTGTGTAGTGATAAAATTAGTGGAATTTGATTTGTAATTGTTTTGAAGAGCTTATTTACTTTTGATTAAGTGGACAAGAATCATATAGTTGCATTTATTTATATATGTGTAGGTTTGCACTGCATTTCATGAGTTTCTACATGTTCATAC
Organism: Arachis hypogaea; assembly: GCF_003086295.3. Taxonomy (NCBI): domain Eukaryota; kingdom Viridiplantae; phylum Streptophyta; class Magnoliopsida; order Fabales; family Fabaceae; genus Arachis; species Arachis hypogaea. The sequence goes on from NC_092051.1 coordinate 101,247,122, forward strand.
TTATTTCCTTATCTTCTTCAATTAAGTATGAGGACATGCTAATGTTTAAGTGTGGGGAGGTTGATAAACCACTATTTTATGGTTTATATTGTGTTTAATTGTGTGGTTTTATCATGATCCTTACCCACTTATTCATTAAATTAGCATGCATTTAGATTTCCTTCCTGAATTTATTACATGTTTGAAAACTGCTTCCTAGAGACTTTAATTATTTATTTTTAATTCTCCTTTATTCCATTCGATGCCGTGATCTGTGTGTTAAGTATTTCAGAATTTATAGGACATGAATGAGTTGGAGATTGGAAAGGAAGCTAGCAAAAATAGAAGAAACACAAGAATTTGAGGAGATAACCAGCGAGAAGTGATGCTGTCGCATGGCTCACGCGACCGGGCGAAGGAGAGAAAATCGCAATGACGCGGCCGCATGGATCACGCGGCCGCGCGAATTGGAAAAGTTCTGGCGACGCGGTAGCGTGGATGACGCGAACGCGTGGCGAGGAAAAGCGCGAATGACGCGTCCGCATGGATGACGCGATCGCGTGACATGTGCGATCTGCATAATCTGCAGAATTCATTGGGGGCGATTTTGGGCCCTATTTCGACCCAGTTTTCGGCCCGGAACAGCAGACTAGGGTCAGAGAACATGCAGAAACAATTAACACATTCATTCAAAGACAGTTTCAGATCTAGTTTTACTCTCTTAGGTTTTTCTCTCTAGGTTTTAGAATTTTAATTTTCAGTTGGTCTTAGCATTGGAACATTGAGAAGAATTATTTCCTCATCAAGACTTCATCATTCTAGTTTGTTTTCTTAACTTGGGTTCATTCTTCCATGTTCCCTGTTTTGTTCAATTTTGTTATTTGAATACTTTTATGATTAATTAATGCAAGGATTATTTCTTTTTAATTCAATTTCAATTCCAATAATCATGTCTTCTTTTAATTCCCTTTCATGTGCTATGGATTCTTTATTTACAATGCGTGAGTAGTTCCCTTACTTGATGGGGAGTTGATTAAAAGGAATTCTTGAGTTGGAAGGATTGAAAGAAAAATTTATAATTGGGTTAAATGTTGGATTGCTATCTTGTCACCAATGCCAATCCCTTTGAACTAAGTGGGTTGCAACTTGTGAACAGATCTGGCATTCTAGCTTGTTTGACTTTCCCTTACTTAGTAAAGGATAACCAAACAGAACAACCATTAATTATAAATTAATCTTACATTCACTCCACCAATAATAGAAATTCCAACCAATCAACTCCCAGTCAAGGCTTTATTCATATTATTTAACTTTCCTCAATTTACATCCCAATTTACTTAGCTCAACTTCTTGGAACATCTGATTAATAAGATAGCACACTTTTCTGCAACTCGTTGGGAGACGACCTGGGACTTAAAACTCCCAGTAATTTTTAATTTAATTCTCTGTGACATATTTCTAAATTGATAGGCAGATTTTCGGTGAGTTAAGAACTATACTTGCAACGTAACCATTTTAATAATTTTTAATTCACCAGCTTCTGCGTCTCATCAATTTTTGGCGCCGTTGCCGGGGAGTTGCAATAGAGTGCTAATTTTATTAATTAGAATTTATTTATTTGCATTTTATTTTATTTTGCTACTATGAGCTGCATGTTTCTTCCGTCAAATGACGCGTTCACTTCCTGATCCGCGTTTGCTAATATTCGATCCCGAAATTGAAAGGACAATTTCATGAATAAGGCGAGAACAGCGTCGGTTAGCCCGCTCTGAGGGCGGATCTGAAAGTGAATCTGAGGAAGAAACCAGGCCCCGTTCTACTGATTCAGTTGTTTTACGTGCAGAAAACATGGCAGCTAAGAGAGTTACCATCCAGGAGGAAGGAGCCCCTAATTTTACAATGCAACCGTTTCAAGCGCATCATCCAGCGGTAGCTACAGATTTTGAAATAAAACCCGCACTGCTAAATTTGATGCCCAAGTTTCATGGCCTACCTGCTCAAGAGCCTATCATGCACTTGAGAGATTTCCAGGCAGCCTGTTCTACTGTCAGGCGTGATGGCACTGATGAAACTTCAATTTTGCTGAAAGCTTTTCCGTTTTCTCTTGAGGGAAAAGCAAGAGAGTGGTACTACACTCAACCTCTAGCAAATGTATCTAACTGGGATACACTCAGAAAGGAGTTTCTGGAGAAATTCTTCCCATCTAAAGTTACTGATAAGCTAAGGAAGGATATCTCCACAATTGTTCAAGATGACAATGAGACTCTCTTTGAATACTGGGAGCGCTTCAATAATCTTCTGGAAGCATGCCCCTACCACATGATTGACAAGATCGTGCTACTCAGCTATGTTACACAGGGTATGAGGCCCCAAGATAAGACCATACTGGAAAGTGCCAGCAATGGGTCTATGAAGAAGTACAAGACCACTGATGAAGCTTGGCAATTGATCAGTGATTTAGCTGAATCCACTAGGAACCACAGACAAAAGCAAGGCCGTTCAAAAGCTGTTGCAGAAGTATCTTCTAGCAGAGAGACTGCTGCTCTAACTCAAAGCATCTGTGAAATGACCAACTTACTGAAGCAAATACAGTTGAATCAACAAGCTCAGCAAGCTCAGCCTCCACCACAGCAAAACCAACAACTAGTCCCACAAAGAATTTACAGAATCTGTGTTGATTATAGCCATTACACTGATGAATGCCAGCAGCTCCAACAAGAAGACAACATGGTGGCATCCACTCACAACTTCTATGACCGCCCCAACAAAGGGTACAATCAAGGTGGAAATAATAACCATGGATGGCAGGACAATTCAAACCAGAATTGGAGGGACAACAATAACAAAGGAGGTAGAGATAATCAGGGAAATCAAAGGTGGAACAATAACAACAACAGGTAGCAAAATCAACCTTACAGAGCACCTCACCTGAGGTAGAACCAAGGACCACAGAACAATCAGCAGCAGACCTCTCAATTTACCCATTCTTCTTCACCTTCTATTGAAGACCTACTGCAATCTTTTGAGAAAAGACAACTGGCCATGAAAAGTAACATCATGAATAGTATTAATGCCAGTCTGAATGGTTTCACTTCTACTATGCAAGCTTTTATGACACAGCTTGGATTAGCACAAAATTCCAGTAACCAACCTTCAAGCACCACTGGAATCCCCTCTCAACCATTACCCAATCCAAAGGGAGGCATTAATGCTATCACCCTGAGGTCCGGAACCACACTGCAGGAGAGGATTCAGGAGGAACCAAGCTCACCAGAATACGCCTCAGCTGAAGAGGTGGTAGAAATCGAAGATGTTGAAGAGGAAGAAGATATACAGGACATAGCTGAAGAAGAGATAGCTCAACCACAGGAGGAAGCACCAAAAAGCGCAGGCACCACAGAAAACACTACTCCCGTTCCATTTCCACAACTTGCAAGGAAGCCCAGGAAGCAGCTGGACCCCGATCCTAAAATGGTAGAGATATTCAAAAAGGTTGAGGTAACTGTTCCCCTTTTTGATGTTATTCAGCAGGTACCTAAATATGCAAAGTTTCTAAAAGACTTATGTATCCATAAAGACAAAATTAATGAATTAGAAACTATTTCTTTAGGTAGTTCTATATCTGCTTTAATGGGAGGATTACCTGAAAAATGTAGTGATCCAGGTCCTTGCATAGTTAGTTGTACTATTGGTGGTGTAGTAATTTATGTTTGCATGTGTGATTTAGGAGCATGTATCAGTATAATGCCTTTGTCTATATATGATGTTTTGAGGCTCCCTCCCTTAAAAAGGTCGGCAGCTCGTTTTGTGTTAGCAGATAAAAGCATCATTACAGTGGCTGGAGTTGCTGAAGATGTTTTGGTGAACATTAAAGGGCTCATATTTCCCACTGATTTTTATATCTTGGAGATGCCCCACAATGATTCAGATAAGCCATCATCAATCCTACTTGGAAGACCATTCTTGAAGACATCAAAATTCAAATTGGATGCTTTTTCAGGAACATACTCCTTTGAAATAGATGGCCGCATAATAATCTTCAATCTGAATGGAGTCATTGACAATCCCCCAGAAGATCGTTCTATCTTCCAGTGTGATGTCATAGACGAAAGTGTGGCTGAAATTCAAGAGGAAGAGTTTGAAGAGAGGCACACTGGACAAGGTCCCAGTGTGGGGACCCTCTTAACTGACAGTGAGGGCACTTCGCCATTTTCACAAGCCCCAGATAATCCAGAGCCTGCCCATGATCAAAAGTTAGAATTGAAACCACTCCCTTCACATCTCAAATATGCTTATCTTGAGGATGAGCAGAAGCTTCCGGTTATTATTGCAAGGGAACTGACTTCTCAACAAGAAGAGCAGTTACTTGATGTACTGAGGAAGCATAAGAAGGCAATTGGGTGGAGTTTGGCAGACATAGTGGGAATCAACCCTCAAGTATGCGAGCATAGAATATTTCTAGAAGAGGGCGCAAGACCTGTCCGTTAACTCCAGAGAAGATTGAATCCCACCATCTTGGAAGTTGTCAAAAAGGAAGTGACCAGACTATTGGAAGCAGGTATCATATATCCCATTTCAGACAGTGAATGGGTAAGCCCAGTACAAGTGGTGCCCAAGAAATCTGGAGTCACTACAGTGAAGAGTGAGCATGGAAAGCTCATAGCAACTAGAGTTCAGAATGCTTGGAGAGTCTGCATTGATTACAGGCGTCTCAACCAAGCTACCCGTAAGGATCACTACCCACTTCCATTCATTGATCAAATGCTGGATCGCCTGTCAGGTAAATCACATTATTGCTTTTTAGATGGTTACACAGGTTATTTCCAGATTCATATAGCTCTTGAGGATCAGGAAAATACTACTTTTACATGTTCTTTTGGGACCTATGCTTATAAGAGAATGCCCTTTGGCTTGTGCAATGCACCAGCTACCTTCCAAAGGTGCATGATGAGTCTTTTCTCTGATCTTATTGAGAACTATATGGAAGTTTTTATGGATGATTTTAGCATTTATGGTGATTCTTTTAGCCTTTGCTTAGATGGATTATCTCGAGTATTAGATAGATGTGTTAACATAAACCTTGTATTGAATTTCGAAAAATGCCACTTTATGGTAAAACAAGGGATTGTATTAGGACATGTGGTATCTAATAATGGTATTTCTGTAGACCCAGCAAAGGTGAATGTTATTTCTAGTTTTCCTTACCCCTCTTCTGTGAGGGAAGTCCGTTCGTCCCTTGGCCATGCAGGTTTCTACAGGAGATTTATTAAGGACTTTAGTAAGGTGGCACTTCCCTTGTCCAGATTACTGCAGAAGGATATTGAGTTCGAGTTCAGTGAGGATTGCGAACAAGCATTTGATAAGCTGAAGACTGCTCTAACTCAAGCCCCAATTGTAAGAGGACTAGACTGGAGTCAGCCGTTTGAAATCATGTGCGATGCTTCCAACCATGCAGTAGGAGCAGCGCTGGCTCAGCGCGAAGGTAAGGATCCTTTTGTTATTGCCTATGCGTCTAAGACTTTAGACACTGCCCAGTTCAATTATACTACTACTGAGAAAGAGCTTCTGGCTATTGTTTTTGCTCTGGATAAATTCCGAGCCTATTTACTTGGTACTAGAGTAGTAGTGTATTCGGATCATGCAGCTCTAAAGTATCTATTAGCTAAAAAGGAATCCAAACCAAGACTTATACGTTGGATACTGCTGTTACAAGAATTTGATTTAGAAATAAAGGATAGGAGTGGTAATCAGAATTTAGTAGCAGACCACTTGAGTCGCCTTGAACATATTAAGGATGATTCTACTCCTATAGATGATAATTTTCCTTTTGACAACCTACAAGCAGTATCTGCGGTAATCCCTTGGTATGCACCTGTTGCTAATTATTTAGTTAGCCGCACATTTCTTCCACATTTTTCTAAACATCAAAGAGACAAGCTAAAAAGCGAGTCTAAATATTATATATGGGATGACCCATATTTATGGAGATGTGGCGCTGACCAGATAATTAGACGTTGTGTGCCTCAATCAGAATTCCAGTCCATTTTAGAGGCCTGTCACTCATCTGAGAGTGGAGGACATTTTGGCCCTCAAAGAACAGCTTGAAAGATCTTAGACTGCGGATTCTGGTGGCCTACTCTTTTTAGAGACGCTGCTGAGTTTTGTAAATCCTGCCCCCCATGCCAGAAATTTGGTAATATATCCAGGAGGGATGAGATGCCTCAACAATATATGCTCTTCTGTGAAATTTTTTATGTTTGGGGCATTGACTTCATGGGTCCATTTCCAAATTCTAATGGATATTTTTATATATTGTTAGCTGTGGATTATGTTTCCAAATGGGTAGAAGCAATTCCTACCCGCACTGATGATGCTAACACTGTTGTTTCCTTTGTGAGAAACCATATTATATGTCGCTTTGGATCACCACGAGCAATCGTGAGCGATCAAGGCACCCATTTTTGTAACAGGAGACTAACAGGATTGATGAAGAAGCATGGGATAATCCATAAAGTTGCAACAGCTTACCATCCCCAAACTAATGGGCAAGCCGAGGTATCAAACAGAGAAGTTAAGCGTATCTTGCAAAAGATAGTAAAGCCTCACAGAAAAGACTGGAGCACCAGGCTACAAGATGCACTGTGGGCATATAGAACAGCATACAAGACGCCCATTGGGATAAGTCCCTTCCACTTGGTTTATGGAAAAGCTTGTCATCTCCCAGTTGAAATAGAACACAGAGCCTTCTGGGCAGTTAAGGAGTGCAACATGGGAATTGAGAACGCCGGAGCTGAAAGGAAGTTGCAACTGCAGGAACTGGAGAACCTTCGCCTAGAAGCTTATGAGAACTCCAGAATTTACAAGGAAAAGATGAAAGCTGTGCATGATCAGAACATCAAGAAGAAAGAGTTTCAACCTGGAGATTTTGTCCTCCTTTACAAATCTCGACTAAGGCTCATGCTCGGTAAGTTGAGATCAAAATGGGAAGGTCCATACAGAGTAGAGAAGGCTGAACCGTACGGAGTTGATCACCTAAGCCATCCTTCAAGCTCTGAACTTATTAAGGTTAATGGACAACGCCTGAAGCTGTACCATGGTGAGAAGGTGCAGAAAAATAAGGAGTTTGAGATCTTCCGCCTGGAAGATCCCCACATAGCAGCCGATTGAGCTACTGGAGCGTCCAACTTACGGACGTTAAAGCAAAGTGCTTGGTGGGAGACAACCCACCGCGGTATGATCGTTCTTTTCTTCACTTTTAGTTTTTCTTCTTTAATAACTCTTCTCTTTATTAGTGCTTTCGTGCTCTTTCATTTACATGTCTTTATATTCCAAAAAAAAAATGGTGCATTTGCCGGGCGACGCGATCGCATCAGCGATGCGTCCGCGTCGCAAAGGGGGTGGAGAAAACAAATAAACGAACAGATAGTTCGGCTGGAGTCCGGCTGGAGGCGTGCCAATGGCACAAATGGACCCACGCGACCGCGTCCCTGACGCGTTCGCGTCGCATGGGAATCCTGGCCTCCCACGCGACCGCGTGCCCCACGCGGCCGCGTGCCCTGAATTTTCGACGTAAAAGGGTGCACACTGAGATATTTTGCAAGAGTAGTGCTGGATTGGTGCTGGAAGCACAATCCTTTTCACGTGACCGCGTCGCCGACGCGGCCGCGTCACCCATTTTATAACGCACACTCATGCGATCGCGTGACCCACGCGATCGCGTCACCCTAATTTGGTAATTAAAATAAATCGAACAGAGAGTTGTGCTGGAGCGAGGCTGCACTCGCGCCAGCAGCGTAACATGGATCACGCGACCTAGTGACTGACGCGATCGCGACCCCTTACCTGATGTGCACCCACGCGAACGCGTGCCCCACGCGGCCGCGTCGCATGCGCCGCACAGCTCAACCTAAATTGACAAATTATCTTATCTTCCTCTCCCCTAAATCCTAATTTTTTTTCTTTACCCTCCTTTTTTCTTCCTTCCCCCTTCTATCTCACCTTTCACTCTCTATCTTTCTCACCACCATTAACAAGGTTTTACCTTCTTCTTTCTTCTTCTCTTTTCCATCATTCTTATTATATTATATACATTTTTATTTTCTTTTTCCCTCCTTTTTCTTTTCACTTTTGTATTTCATTTTCTTCTTTCCCTTTTTACATGGTGCTAGAAAATTTTTGAGTCATTATCCCTCATTATATGCTTGTGACTTGTTACAATTTATTTGACAATTATTATTATTTTTAAGGGGATTGCTTGCATGTTCAATTTCATACTTTTTATATCTTACTTACCATGCATGCCATGTGTTTGTGAAAAAGCCTATATAGCCCTATGCACTTTTCTACATTACTTTACTCTACTATTCAATGCTTGCTTTTCACAAATTCTCCTTATTATTTTATTAATTAAATTCAATTGTCAATACAAACGTGATGGTTTGTTACGAAGTAATGCTTGGTCTATGCTACTCATGCCCTTTGCCAGCATGCCAATAAACACCTTGCATTCACTTGTTTTTATCTGCACTAGCTATTTTCCATTAATGGCTTTTCATATGTACTCGAGAGCATGTGTTAATGTCATCTACATTTTGCTGTGCATCATTCACCCTCTTTTCCGTTTCCTTCCCTGCTGTATGTCTCCTTAAATTTAATTTTCTTTCTCTTCCCTTCTTTCAGGATGGCCACCAAGAAAGGAAAAGAGAAAGCAACTTCCAAACCACCAGCAAGAAGAGGAACTAAAAGAGCATTAGTGGCAGAGCCTTCTTCAACCGCCGTCAAGCCCTCAACAAAAAGAGTTAAGCGGATAATAAAAGTTGACGAAACAGAGAAAGCCTTTCCAGCAAAGGACACTGCGCGATTTTCCAATCGCTACTGTGAGCAAATGTTCCCTATCATGGCAGAAAGGAATTATAACAATGAATACCTTCTTATCCTCCCGTCCAATATTGCCACCTTTGTTGAGCCGCAACTTGAGCGAAGACAATGGGGTTTCCTACGGAGACAGCCGAGGCAGGTCAATCTTTCTTGGGTAGTTGAGTTCTACTCCAACTTCTACATGCCGACCCTGCAGTCTGTTTATGTCCGGCAAAAGCAAGTCCCTATCACAAAAGAGGCCATTCAGCAAGCTATGAATCTTCCCCCTATTCCAGCAGGAATGGACGCTTTTCAAGAAGCCGCCCTTCAGTGCCAGAGATACCAATTCGACTGGGACTCCGTTCTCAGAGTCATCGCATTACCTGGCAGCCGTTGGATCTACGGATACCACCGTACCTGCCCTAAGGGAATCTTGGCTTCAGCACTTACCTTGGAGGCTCGCGTATGGGCGCAGATCATGTCCCATTACGTCTTTCCGAGCACTCATGAGTCCTCCTTCACTGCGGACATGGCTGTTCTACTATGGTGTATCCTTACAGACCAACCTCTGAATCTCTCAAGACATATCCGGAATGCTATGGAACACGTACAAATTGCGGGCAACTTACCTTTCCCTGCCCTGGTCTCAGATCTTATCTCAGTAGCCGGAGTCTCCTACAGAGCTGGGGACACCAAAGCCATGCTTTCACGGGACGATCATTATGTCCCTAACGGGAAATACCTCAGACTCTCAGCAGCCACTACAAGCCTTCCTACTACTCCAGTTGAAGATAATCCTTCTTCAACACCACAAGCATCTACAACTGAGAAATTGCTCCAGCAGATAATCGAACGGTTGGATCGGCAAGAACAGAAAGCAAAGATGAGAGAGTGCCGTAACGAGCGCCTATTCAAACACCTCAAGGAGCTACTCAAGGGACATTTTAGAGACTCAGACACCCCAGACTCCACTTCCTTCACCAGCACAGGGAGCCATGACGGCCCCGCCTGTGGAGATACTGCTACCAGCCCACCCCTGTTTCTGACAGATGGCACCGAGGACGGTGCAAAGCCTTAAGTGTGGGGAGGTCGGTCAGTACCTGACTTCCGGAGGTAAATTCTCTTCTCTAGCACCAATAATTAGGATATTTTAGTTAGATTTTCTTTCCTTTATAGAATAGAATAAATTGCATAGGTTAGGATAGTTGCATGCATGTTCCTTGATTGAAAAGACAATAAGTTTCTTTTAAAAATCTATCTTTGGAACAAAATTTCACTAATTTTTCAAAATTTTTATGATAAATTTGCTTGAGTTGTATTTGGAACATGATATTTGAGTTAAAGAACACACAACCTGTGAAAGATTTGAGCCTTTATGAATGGTTACATTATTTAACCATAATTATTTCGTTCTTGTGTGTTTACTTCTCTATGATTGTAATCTATATTTTGTTTTATCTTATATGTCCAATAGTTATTATATTTGCGTGCTTGCACATGATTGAGGCCATTAATTGTTTAAACTCACTCATCCAAATTAAGCCTACCCTTTTCAATTACCTTTGTTAACCACTTTGAGCCTTTAATTCCCATTTGTTCGATATTTTACCACATTACTAACCTTAAGCCGAAAAACAATCGTATATCCCAAATTGAATCTTTAGTTAGCTTAAGATAGAATTGTGTGTGCTAGTTAAGTATGGAAAATTGTGGGAACAAAAGTTGTTAAGGGAATGCGTCATGAAAATTTAAAGGGAATTTGGATACATACTCACGTGAAACTACAAGAATTAAAAATCTATGTGCATTGACAAGCTTTATTTATATAATATATATATATATATATAATAATAATAATAAATATGAAAAATCAATAAATAAGGGGACAAAATTACCCCAATGTTGAATTCAGAATTCGAAGATCAATGCACATATGATAAAACCAAAAATATAAGTTGATACATGAGTATGGATTGAAAAAGGGAATTCTGGGTAGCTAGGTATGAACTTTGAAGATGACATTAAGTGTATACAAGTTATATTAGAGCTTGGGTTAATTAAAGATTCAATTTATTAGCTCACTTGACCAAATATACACCCTTGCCTATACCTTAGCCCCATTACAACCTTGAAAAGACCTCATGATGTTTGCATTGGTATATTAACTATTGTTGATTGGTTAGGAGAAGAACAAAAGTTAGAAAGTATGATTAGAGAAGGATAGAGTGACCACCCTATACACTAGAGATCAGAGCGTACATACATTATCAGTGAGGGTTCAATGCTTGAATTTTCATGTTCCCTGCTTTCACGAGTTATTTTCTTGCACTTTTATCTGTTTTATTGTGTAATGATAAAATTAGTGGAATTTGATTTGTAATTATTTTGAAGAGCTTATTTACTTTTGATTAAGTGGACAAGAATCATATAGATGCATTTATTTATATATGTGTGTAGGTTTGCACTGCATTGCATGAGTTTCTACATGTTCATACTTATTTCCTTATCTACTTCAATTAAGCATGAGGACATGCTAATGTTTAAGTGTGGGGAGGTTGATAAACTACTATTTTATGGTTTATATTGTGTTTAATTGTGTGGTTTTATCATGATCCTTACCCACTTATTCATTAAATTAGCATGCATTTAGATTTCCTTCCTGAATTTATTACATGTTTGAAAACTGCTTCCTAGAGACTTTAATTATTTATTTTTAATTCTCCTTTATTCCATTCGATGCTGTGATCTGTGTGTTAAGTGTTTCAGAATTTATAGGACATGAATGAGTTGGAGATTGGAAAGGAAGCTAGCAAAAATGGAAGAAACACAAGAATTTGAGGAGATAACCAGCGAGAAATGACGTGGTCGCATGGCTCACGCGACCGCGCGAAGGAGAGCAAATCGCAGTGACGCGGCCGCATGGCTTACGCGGTAGCATGGACGACGCGGTAGCATGGACGACGCGAACGCGTGGCGAGGAAAAGCGCGAATGACGCGTCCGCATGGATGACGCGATCGCGTGACATGTGCGATCTGCATAATCTGCAGAATTCATTGGGCGCGATTTTGGGCCCTATTTCGACCCAGTTTTTGGCCCGAAACAGCAGACTAGGGTCAGAGAACATGCAGAAACAATTAACACATTCATTCAGAGACAGTTTCAGATCTAGTTTTACTCTCTTAGGTTTTTCTCTCTAGGTTTTAGAATTTAAATTTTCAATTGGTCTTAGCATTGGAACATTGAGAAGAATTATTTCCTCATCAAGACTTCATCATTCTAGTTTGTTTTCTTAACTTGGGTTCATTCTTCCATGTTCCCTGTTTTGTTCAATTTTGTTATTTGAATACTTTTATGATTAATTATTGCAAGGATTATTTCTTTTTAATTCAATTTCAATTCCAATAATCATGTCTTCTTTTAATTCCCTTTCATGTGCTATGGATTCTTTATTTACAATGCGTGAGTAGTTCCCTTACTTGATGGGGAGTTGATTAAAAGGAATTCTTGAGTTGGAAGGATTGAAAGAAAAATTTGTAATTGGGTTAAATGTTGGATTGCTATCCTGTCACCAACGCCAATCCCTTTGAACTAAGTGGATTGCAACTTGTGAACAGATCTGGCATTCCAGCTTATTTGACTTTCCCTTACTTAGTAAAGGATAACCAAACAGAACAACCATTAATTATAAATTAATCTTACATTCACTCCACCAATAATAGAAATTCCAACCAATCAACTTCCAATCAAGGCTTTATTCATATTATTTAACTTTCCTCAATTTACATCCCAATTTACTTAGCTCAACTTCTTGGAACATCTGATTAATAAGATAGCACACTTTTCTACAACTCGTTGGGAGACAACCTGGGACTTAAAACTCCCAGTAATTTTTAATTTAATTCTCTGTGACATATTTTTAAATTGATAGGCAGATTTTCGGTGAGTTAAGAACTATACTTGCAACGTAACCATTTTAATAATTTTTAATTCACCAGCTACTGCGTCTCATCAATCGTCTTTCATCTTCTACAGTCTAGTTAAAAAGTTAAAATTCAGTGGAAGGCAGACAGGCAGAGTGCATTATCGCACTTCAAGGTCAAAGGTCTCGAGCCTCCACCTAATATCTTAAGTTTTCTGGAGTATTGGTGACTAATACAAAGAAACAGTAGAGAGAGGGAAAGGCTGGCTCATTACTTGTGAAGGTTTTGAGCCCTTTGATCATAGCTGGTAGATCCAATTTGTCATTTTCTATATTCATGGTGATTGCCTTTTCTTTTGAAAAGGTGTGAATTTGTCTTCATTATTTTATTGTCATTATGAATTATCCTAATTTTTCTATATTTGTATAGGGGTTAACATTAAATTGTATAATAACAAATACATCAAAGATAGGAGAAAATTATTGAATAAGTAGTTCATTTTTCCAAAGAGATGAATTATAAGTCTCTGTTTTGAGAGGGAATATATATTTTGCTAACAAGATCTCAGTTTTGCCAGCATAATCATAAAGAAAAAGCAGCTCGAAAGGAAAACAAAATAATTTCAAGAGTATTGCTACAAGTTTTGTCATGCTATTACTTCTTTTAGGCAACACTTTCTTATTAGAAACACATGTGAGCATCCAAAATTGTTTGGAAGGAGCCATACACTAAAATACTGAATTTTAGTTTTTTCAGAGAACAGCAAATTAGAGAACATCAACTCATATTTTTTCAGAGAACAGCAAATCACAAAACAGCAAATCAGACAATTGCAAAATAATTTACTAGCTAAAAATTAAAATCTAACTAAACTGTAATGAATTAATTCAAAGAACATGAAAATCATTTTTCTCAAATACCTGGAAACAGAGGAATAGAGGAAGAATAAGAAGGAGAAGAGAAGGGATAGGGGTTTCTTGCGATTGAGCACCGCGCCCGTCGAGGAGAGCACCGTGCTGTCGCCGTACGTGGATGAGTGCACCGCGATTGAGTGCTGATGTCGTCGTTATGAAGGGGAGAAAGGGTGCATTGTTGTAGTGGCTATGTTAGGGCTTGTGGAGAGCACCACACCGTCGCTCATCGAGGATAGCACCGCGCCGTCGCCGTATGTGGAGGAGTGCACCGCGATTGAAGGCTGCTATCGCCGTTAGGAAGGGGAGAAAGGGTGCGTTGTTACAGTGGCTATGTTAGGGATTGTAGAGAGCATCGCGCCATCGCTCGTCGAGGAGAGCACTGCGTCGTCACTGTACGTGGAGGAGTGCATAGCGATTGAACGCTGCTGACCTGCTGTCGCCGTTAGGAGGGGAGAAAGGGCATGGTGTGTGCCTTGTTGCAGGGGAGAATGGCTATGTTAGGGCTCTTGTGGGCGTGAAGTGGAAGTGGAAGTGTGGAACTACTGAAGCACATCTGTTTTTTTATGTTTAAGTTATTTTTTCATTGAAAAAATTTTATTGGTGGGAATATGATTAAAAGTTTCTCTCTAAAATTTTTAACCATAAATAATTTTAGGCCACTCTTTATAAATGTTATTTGTTCAATTTTTTTACAACTCTTATAAAATGTATTTTATTTAAAAATATTGTCTTAAAGTTTTTATTTTGTAACATTTTGTAAATGTTGCTTTAGATATCAAAGACAACTCTTTTTATGGGTGGCCGAAAATTTTGTTATCTTTGCCTTACTCAAAGGCAACTCGTTAAAAATATTGTCTTTACCTATCTAAAGCAACTTTTGTTAAATGTTGCTTCGAATAAGGGTTACCTTAGGCCAAAAATGTTGTAGTGAGTGTCACCTTCTCCCAGAAATGCATATTTCAGGGATGGTGGTAATGGTTTGAGCTCGGATTTAGGAGGTTTTTCCTCTTCCTGAGAAATTTCCAGAGGCTCTTTCACTTCCTCTGAATCCTCCAGATCAGGCTGAACATCTTTAAAGATGTCTTCCAGCTCTGATTCGAGACTCACAGCCATGTTGATCTCCTCTACTAAATAGTCAATAAGATCAACTTTCATGCAGTCTTTTCGTGTGTCTGGATGCTGCATGGCTTTGACAGCATTCAACTTAAACTCATCCTCATTGACTCTCAGGGTTACTTCCCCCTTTTGGACATCAATGAGAGTTTGTCCAGTTGCTAGGAAAGGTCTTCCGAGAATGAGAGTAGCACTCTTGTGCTCCTCCATTTCCAGCACTACAAAGTCAGTGGGGAAGGCAAATGGCCCAACCCTGACAATCATGTCTTCAATCACGCCTGATGGGTATTTAATGGAGCCATCAGCAAGTTGGAGACATATCCGGGTTGGTTTGACTTCTTCAGTTGAACCAAGCTTTCTGATAGTGGATGCAGGTATTAGATTAATACTTGCTCCAAGATCACATAAAGCTGTCTTGGTGCAATTACCCTCTAATGTGCATGGTATCATGAAGCTCCCGGGATCTTTAAGCATTTCTGGGAAGCTTTTTAGAATGACTGCACTGCATTCTTCAGTGAGGAGAACTCTTTCAGTTTCTCTCCAATCCTTCTTATGACTCAAGATTTCTTTCATGAACTTGGCATAAGAAGGTATTTGCTCAAGTGCCTCTGCAAACGGAATCTTTATTTCAAGAGTCCTTAGATAGTCTGCAAAGCGGGCAAATTGCTTATCCTGCTCCTCCTGGCGGAGTTTTTGAGGATAAGGTATCTTGGCTTTGTATTCCTCAACCTTGGTTGCTGCAAGTTTATTCCCTACAGAGGTGGTTGGCGAAGCCTTTTTAGATGGGTTGTTATCAGCACTTGTGTGTGTCTGATCCTTCACTGGCGTTTGAATGCCAGGGGTGGAAGCTGGATTAGCGTTGGACGCCAACTCCTTACCTGTTCCTGGCATTTGAACGCCAGAACTGAGCTTCCTTTGGGCGTTTAACGCCAATTCCTTGCTTGTTTGTGGCGTTTGAACGCCAGAACTGAGCATGGGTTGGGCATTTAACGCCAGCTCTCCATCCTTTTCTGGCGTTTGAGCGCCAGAATCATTCCTCTCTGGGCTCTTACTGTCCTCAAAGGGATTTTGGATGATATTTTGCTCATTCTCTGTCAGTTGTTCTTTCCTTGGCTTTCTGCTGTTCTGAAGCGAGGTATTTAATGTTTTCCCACTTCTTAATTGAACTGCCTGGCACTCTTCTGTTATCTGCTTTGATAACTGCTGTTTTGTCTGATTCAATTGTGCCTCCATATTTTTATTAGCATTTTTAGTGTCTTGTAGCATCTCCTTGAATTTTTCTAGCTGTTTTGTTAGGAGGCACAATTGTTGATTGAGTTCAGCAACTTATTCTGGAGGACCAAGTTTAGTAGACACTGCTTTGGCTTCTTCTTTTATGGGGGACCCATTACTTATATACAGATGCTGGTTTCTAGCAACTATATCAATAAGCTCTTGAGCCTCTTCAATAGTTTTCCTCATGTGTATAGATCCACCAGCTGAGTGGTCTAGGGATATCTGAGCTCCTTCTGCGAGCCCATAGTAGAAGATGTCTAACTGCACCCACTCTGAAAACATTTCAGAGGGACATTTCCTTAGCATCCCTCTGTACCTTTTCCAGGCATCATAAAGGGATTCATCATCCTCTTGCTTAAATCCTTGGATGTCTAGCCTTAGCTGTGTCATCCTTTTTGGAGGGAAATATTGATTCAGGAATTTGTCTGATAACTGTTTCCATGTCCTTATGCTTGCTGTGGGTTGGTTATTTAACCACCTTTTAGCTTGATCTTTTACAGCAAACGGAAATAGTAACAGTCTGTATACATCCTGATCTACCTCCTAGTCACGTACTGTGTTAGTAATTTGCAAGAATTGTGCCAGAAACTCAGTAGGTTCTTCCTGTGGAAGACCGAAATACTGGCAGTTTTGCTGCACCATAACAATGAGCTGAGGATTTAGCTCAAAACTGCCTGCTTTGATGGAGGGTATACAGATACTACTCCCATATGCAGCAGTAGTGGGGTTAGCATATGACCCCAGAATCCTTCTGGACTGTTCATTTCCACTTAGATCCATGACGGAGAAAGGGAGATGATGTGAATTGCAAGTAAAATATATTTTTATTTTTTTTGTTTTATTTAATTAAAAATATCCGAAAAAATGAAATAAAATAAAGTAAAATAATTAGAAAATAAAGTATAGATTTTGAAAATTAAAAGGAAAAGAAAATAAAAAGAAATTTGAATGTTGAATTGACTAATTAATTGAAAAGATTTAAAAATTTTTTTTAAATAAAAATCTGAATTTTTAAAGGTGATTTTCGAAAAATCAATTAAAATAAAGGAAAAAGATGTTTTTGAATTCAATGAGGAAAGAGAAAAATAATAAAAAGACACAAAACTTCAAATTTTTAGATCCAATGCTCCTTATTTTCGAAAATTTTGGAGGAAAAACACCAAGGAACACCAAACTTAAAAATTTTAAGATCAAAACACAAGGAAGACTTAAGAACACCTTGAAGACTCACAAGAACAACAAGAACATGAAGATAGAACACCAAACTTAAAATTTTTAGAAAACTAAATAATTTTTCGAAAACTAAAGAAAAATCAACAAGAAAACTCCAAACTTAAAGTTTGGCATAAGATTTATTCAAAGAAAAATTATTTTTGAAAAAGTTATAAAAAGAAAATAGCCAATTACCAAGAACATAAGCACAACGCTCTAGCCAATTGAGCTATGAATTTAACGTGTTTTAATAAGGTATTTAATAAATAAAGATTTTTTTTTGAAAACTGATATTTTGTAAAAAGCACAAGAAAAG
The DNA here is from genome assembly GCF_003086295.3 of Arachis hypogaea. Classification (NCBI taxonomy): domain Eukaryota; kingdom Viridiplantae; phylum Streptophyta; class Magnoliopsida; order Fabales; family Fabaceae; genus Arachis; species Arachis hypogaea. Next base: position 101,264,708 of record NC_092051.1, read on the forward strand.
ACACAGAGTTGGTGGATCACCGTTGTCAATGGCTACCATCCGTCCTCTCAGTGAAAATGGTCCAGGTGCGCTGTCACCGCACGGCTAATCATCTGTCGGTTCTCACTCATGCTGGAATAGGATCCATTGATCCTTTTGCGTCTGTCACTACGCCCAACCCTTGTGAGTTTGAAGCTCGTCACTGTCATTCAATCCCTGAATCCTACTCGGAATACCACAGACAAGGTTTAGACTTTCCGGATTCTCAAGAGTGTTGCCAATGGATTCTAGCTTATACCACGAATATTCTGATTAAGGAATCCAAGAGATACTCATTCAATCGAAGGTAGAACGGGAGTGGTTATCAGGCACACGTTCATAGATTGAGAATGGTGATGAGTGTCACGGATCATCACATTCATCATATTGAAGTGCGAATGAACATCTTAGATAGAAACAAGCATGTTTGAATAGAAAACAGAAATAATTGCATTAATTCATCGAGACACAGCAGAGCTCCTCACCCCCCAACAATGGAGTTTAGATACTCATGCCGTCAAAGAGTACAAAGTTCAGATCTAAAATGTCATGAGATACAAAATAAATCTATAAAAGTTGTTTAAATACTAAACTAGTAACCTAGGTTTACAGAAAATGAGTAAGCTAAGATAGATAGTGCAGAAATCCACTTCTGGGGCCCACTTGGTGTGTGCTGGGGCTGAGACTTGAGCTTTACATGTGCCTAGGCTGTTTCCAGAGTTAAACGCCAGGTTGTAACCTGTTTCTGGCGTTTAACTCTAACTTGTAACCTGTTTCTGGCGTTTAACGCCAGAATGCAACATGGAACTGACGTTGAATGCCAGTTTACGTCATTTATCCTTGAGCAAAGTATGAACTATTATATATTGCTGGAAAGCCCTGGATGTCTACTTTCCAACGCAGTTGAGAGCACGCCATTTAGACTCTTGTAGCTCCAGAAAATCCATTTCGAGTGTAGGGAGGTCATAATCCAACAGCATCTGTAGTCCTTTTTCAGCCTGAATCAGGTTTTTGCTCAGCTCCCTCAATTTCAGTCAGAAAATACCTGAAATCACAGAAAAATACACAAACTCATAGTAAAGTCCAGAAATATGAATTTTTCCTAGAAACTGATAAAAATATACAAAAAACTAACTAAAACATGCTAAAAACTACATGAAATTACCCCCAAAAAGCGTATAAAATATCCACTCATCAATTTTGAAATTAAGTTTTGAAAAAGATATGATTGAAAATTTTTTGAAAAATATTTGAAAAGGAAATTAAAAAGATTTGATTTTAAAAATTAAAGTTGATTACTTGACTAACAAGAAACTTGAAAGATATGATTCTAGAATTTAATGATTGAACCTTTCTTAATAGGCAAGTAACAACTTGAAAAATTTTTGAATTAAAACATTAAATTTTAGTGAGATTTTTGAAAATATGAAGTAAGAATAAGAAAAAAATTTTGAAAATTAAAAAAAATTCAAAAATATGTAAAAATAAATGAAAAAGTTTGATTTTTGAAAAAGATTTGAAAAGATAGAATTTTGAAATTGAAATTTATGAGTAAAACAAGGAAAGATATATTTTTTATTTTTGGATTTTTAGTAAAGAGAGAGAAAAACACCAAATTGAAACAAAATATAGAAATTATGAATCAAAATAACTAATGCATGCAAGAACACTTTGAATGTCAAGATGAACACCAAGAACACTTTGAAGATCAAGGTGAACATCAATACTTATTTTTTAAAATTTTTAAGAAAAGAAAAACATACAAGACACCAAACTTAGAAATTTTCAAACTTTAGACACTAACAAATTGAAAATGCATATGAAAAACAAGAAAAGACACAAAACATGAAAATGCAAAGATCAAATAAAGAAGATCATCAAGAACAACTTGAAGATCAAGAAGAACACATGCATGAGTTTTCGAAAATTTTAAGAAAAGTTAAAAAGATGCAATTGACACCAAACTTACAATTTGACACTAGACTCAAACAAGAAACACAAAATTATTTTTGGTTTTATGATTTTATTAAATTTTTTTGTATTTTTCAAAAATTATTTGGAAAAAGAAAAATAAGGATTTCAAAATTTTTAATGAGAATTCCAGGAATCATGCAATGTCAGCCTAAAACTCCGGTCCAGGAATTAGACATGGCTTACTAGCCAGCCAAGCTTTCAATGAAAGCTCCGGTCCAAAACACTAGATATGGTCAATGGCCAGCCAAGCTTTAGCAGATCATTACATACAACAGCTAATTTACTGAGAAAGACAAAGAAGCTATTCTAAGGATAAGTGAAACCTCGGTCCAAAAGAATAGACATGGCTTAACAGCCAGCCATGATTCAACATATCTCATGAAACTCTAGAATCCATTCTTAAAAATTCTGAAGAACATAGAATAATTTATTTTTTTGAAAATTTTTTTCGAAAATAAAAATAATAAAAACAAAAAGCTTAAAATTAAAATAAAATTACCTAATCTGAGCAACAAGATGAACCGTCAGTTGTCCAAACTCGAACAATCCCCGGCAACGGTGCCAAAAACATGGTTGCACAGGGATTGTTTGTTCCCCGGCAACGGCGCCAAAAACTTGGTACGCACATTCATAATCTCAATTCTCTTTCACAACTCCGCACAACTAACCAGCAAGTGCACTGGGTCATCCAAGTAATAAACCTTACCTGAGTAAGGGTCGATCCCACGGAGATTGTCGGCTTGAAGCAAGCTATGGTCATCCTTGTAAATCTCAGTCAGGCAGATTCAAATGGTATTGGGATTTTGATAATTAAAATATAAATAAAATATAAAATAAGATAGAAATACTTATGTAATTCATTGGTGAGAATTTCAGATAAGCGTATGGAGATGCTTTGCTCCTTCTGAATCTCTTCTTTCCTAGTGCCTTCATTCAATCATTCATACTCCTTTCCATGGCAAGCTTTATGTTGGGGGATCACCGTTGTCAATGGCTACCGTCCGTCCTCTTAGTGAAAATGGTCCAAATGCGCTGTCACCGCACGGCTAATCATCTGTCGGTTCTCGATCATGTTGGAATAGGATCCATTGATCCTTTTGCGTCTGTCACTACGCCCAACACTCGTGAGTTTGAAGCTCGTCACAGTCATCCCTTCCCAGATCCTACTCGAAATACCACAGACAAGGTTTAGACTTTCCGGATCTCAGGAATAGCCGCCAATAATTCTAGCCTATACCATGAAGACTCTGATCGTGAACCAGGAGGCTAAGAGATACACACTCAAGCTATTGCAGATAGAACGGAAGTGGTTGTCAGGCATGCGTTCATAGGTGAGAATGATGATGAGTGTCACGGATCATCACATTCAACAGGTTGAAGTGTGAGTGAATATCTTGAAATAAGAATAAGCTTAAATTGAATAGAAAAATAATAGTACTTTGCATTAATTCATGAAGAACAGCAGAGCTCCACACCTTAATGTATGGGGTGTAGAAACTCCACCGTTGAAAATACATAAGTGATGAAGGTCTAGGCATGGCCGAATGGCCAGCCACCTAAACGTGATCAAGAGATCAAAAGTGATACAAAGATAGTCTCAAAAATGATCGAAAGATGTGAAATAAATCACTAAAAGTAGTTTTTATACTAAACTAGTAACTAGGGTTTACAGAAATGAGTAGATGATGCAGAAATCCACTTCTGGGGCCCACTTGGTGTGTGCTGGGCTGAGCATTGAGCTTTACACGTGTAGAGACTTCTCTTGGAGTTAAACGCCAGGTTGGAGCCGGTTTGTGGCATTTAACTCTGGTTTGTAACCTGTTTCTGGCGTTTAACTTCAGAATAGGGCAGGAAGTTGGCGTTTGAACGCCAGTTTTCCTCATCAAAACTTGGGCAAAGTATGGACTATTATATATTTCTGGAAAGCCATGGATGTCTACTTTCCAACGCAATTGAGAGCGCCCCAATTGGGTTTCTGTAGCTCCATAAAATCCACTTCGAGTGCAGGGAGGTCAGAATCCAACAGCATCTGCAGTCCTTTTTCAGCCTCTGAATCAGATTTTTGGTCAAGTCCCTCAATTTCAGCCAGAAAATACCTGAAATCACAGAAAAAATACAAAAACTCATAGTAAACTCCAAAAATGTGAATTTTGCATAAAAACTATAAAAAATAGTAAAAACTAACTAAATTATACTAAAAACTACCTAAAAACAGTGCCAAAAAGCGTATAAATTATCCGCTCATCACTCCTGACCCCCACCTATGGGGTTTAGAGACTCATGCTGTAGAGGATACAATATAAAATATAAAAATGTCATGAGTTGCAAAATGAATCTCTAAAAGTAGTTTTTATACTAAACTTGTAACTTAGGTTTACAGAAAATGAATAACTAAGTGCAGATAGTGCAGAAATCCACTTCTAGGGCCCACTTGGTGTGTGCTTTGGTTGAGCATTGAAGCTTTCACGTGCATAGGCTGTTCTTGGAGTTAAATGCCAGCTTTGGTGCCAGTTTGGGTGTTTTACACCAAGATATTTTTGGATGTCTTTTGACGCCAGTTTGGGCCATCAAATCTCAGGCCAAGTATGGACTATTATATATTTCTGGAAAGCCCAAGATGTCTACTTTTCAACGCAATTGAGAGTTATTCCAATTGGGCTTCTATAGCTCCAGAAAATCCACTTTGAGTGTAGGAGGGTCAGAATCCAACAACATCTGCAGTTCTTTTTCAGCCTCTGAATCAGATTTTTGCTCAGGTCCCTCAATTTCAACCAAAAAATATCTGAAATTACAGAAAAGCACACAAAATCATAGTAAAGTCCAGAAATATGATTTTTAAATAAAAACTAATAAAAATATAATAGAAAGTAATTAAAACATACTAAAAACTATGTAAAAACAATGCCAAAAAGGGTATAAATTATCCACTCATCAGTTACTCTCAAGGAAGCAGGTGCACCAGACTTTGTCCTTCAACCTCTTCATGTGCTTCATTCCAACTTGAATGCAAACTTTGAACTCAAGACCGCTCTCATTAATCTTCTACTAAAGTTCCATGGACTTCCCGCACAAGATCTAATTAGACACCTTAAGGACTTTCATGGTGTATGCTCGACCACTAGGCGGGAAGGATCCAATGAAGTGGCTATATAGTTGTTTGCCTTCCCTTTCTCTCTTGAGGGAAGAGCCAAGGAGTGGTTTTATACCTTACCTAGTGATGTTGTCGCCGATTGGGACTTGCTTAGAAGAGAATTCCTAGATAAATTCATGCCCGTGGAAATGACGGACAATCTATGGAAGGAGATCTCATGTATTGTACAAGGCGAGATGGAAACGTTATATGAGTATTGGGAGCGGTTTCGCAAATTTCTTGACTCATGTCCAAACCACATGATCGACACTCAAGTATTGCTTAGCTATGTGTGCCAAGACATGAGAGAACAAGACAAGCATCTATTAGATGCCTCAAGCAACGGTTCTTTGTCAAAGTATAGGACGGCAGAGGAGGCGTGGCAACTCATTATCGACTTGGCCGAGTCCACACAACATTATAGACGAAGAATCAACCGCCCAAAGGCCGTAAATGAAGCCTCTTCTAGTGGTGAAACTGCCACCCTTACCAAAACCTTGTGTGAGATGACAAGTCTTCTTAAGCAACTGCAAGTAAATCAACAACAACCTCCACCCTCTCCTCAACACCAACAAAGCCAACAATTGGTCTCCCAAAAAGTATGTGGTATTTGTTTGTGCTACTCTCACTACACGGATGAATGTCCGAGTCTTCAAGAAGATAAAACTCTAGCGGCTACCCACAATTTTTATGATCGCCCTTTCTATGATCACCCTAATCAAAGATACCATTCACAAGGGAGCAATTTCAACCAAGGGTACTCCCAACAAGGAGGCAATTATAACCAAGGGAATAACAACTATAATCAAGGTTGGAGGGATAGCTCCAACCAAGGTTGACGAGACAATTATCAACAAGGAGGTAGGGACAATGGAGGCAACCAAAGATGGAACACCAACAATCCACAAAACCGATACTCACAAAACCCACCACCTCAACAACCAAAACAAGGAAAGAACTACCAAACCTACATACCACCTCATAGACAACCACCTCAACCCAACCAATCACAAGCACGACAAATCACATATCATTCCCCTTCTTCAAATCAAGATGAGACACTCCAGTCCATACTCCAAGGGCAAAAAGAACTCCAAAATACACTCAACTCAAGCCTTAATGGCCTTACTTCCACCCTTCAAGCCCTCATTGCTCGCATGGAGCCACCTTCTACCTCCACTCCTCAAGCTCCAAACTCTAGTGCCATACCATCTCAACCTCTACCCAACCCTAAGGGTGGCATCAATGTTGTAACCTTGAGGTCCGAAACTCAATTAAAAGAGAGGAGCTCAAAGGTACCTAGCCCAATGATAGTCACTCAAGAGGAGGATGTGGTGGAGATAGAAGAAATAGAAGAGGAGGGTGAGACACATGCGATAGTTGAAGATGAAGACCCTCAACCAAGGAGTGAAGTTCCTAGGAAGGAGCAAGTCTCGGAGGAAGTGGCCCAACCAATTCCATTTCCTACATTGGCAAGAAAGACTAAGAAGCATGTAGAACTTGACCCAAAAATGGTAGAGATGTTCAAGAAAGTGGAGGTAACTATCCCTCTCTTTGATGATATCCATCAAGTGCCTAAATATGCAAAGTTTCTTAAGGATTTGTGTATGAACAAAGATAGAATCCACGAGTTAGAAACTATTCCATTGGAGAGTTCTATTTCGGCTTTGATGGTAGCCATCCCGGAAAAGTGTGTTGATCCGGGCCCTTGCTTAGTCTCTTGTATCATTGATGGAGTCCAATTCATTGATTGTATGTGCGATCTTGGTGCATGCGTTAGCATTATGCCTCTTTCCGTTTATCATATATTGAAGCTCCCACCGTTGAAGCGGTCGGCGGCTAGGTTTGTCTTGGCGGACAAGAGCATAATAACGGTGACGGGTATTACGGAAGATGTATTGGTAAACATAAAAGGTTTGGTGTTTCCAATTGATTTTCATATTCTTGACATGCCACCTAGTGAATCCGAAAGGACATCATCCATCCTACTCGGGAGGCTATTTTTGAGGACCTCTAGATTCAAGTTGGATGCCCATTCGGGAACCTACTCATTTGAGATAGATGGGAGAGTCATGAGTTTTAGCTTAGAAGAAGCAATGAAACACCCACCGGAGAACCACTCTATATTTCGGTGTGACATAATTGACAACATTGTGGCCGAAATGCATTATGCAAAGCTAGATGAGAAGCATATGATTAAAGAAAGAAGTGAAGACCCAAGTGAAGTGAACCCATTACCCCATCTAGAACCACTGAAAGTTCAAGTGTCAAGCCAATAGCAAAAGCTAGAGTTGAAGCCACTACCACCTCACCTAAAGTATTCACACCTTGATGAAACCCACAAGTTCCCGGTGATTGTAGCAAGGGAACTAAATCCTCAACAAGAACAGAAGTTGCTATGTGTTTTGAGGAAGAACAAAAGGGAAATAGGGTGGAGCTTGGCAGATCTCGTGGGAATAAGCCCCCAAGTGTGCGAGCACTGGATCTTCTTGGAAGAAGGAGCTAGACCCGTTCGACAACCTCAAAGACGATTAAACTCTACCATTCTGGAGGTTGTCAAGAAGGAGGTAACCCGGTTACTTGAGGCGGACATCATCTACCCCATTTCGGATAGTAAATGGGTAAGTCCCGTTCAAGTTGTGCCAAAAAATTCTGGGGTAACCACAATCAAGAATGAAAGCGGGGAGCTTATAGCAACACGGATGCAAAACTCTTGGCGGGTATGCATTGACTACCGAAGGTTGAACATGGCCACTAGAAAGGATCATTTTCCATTACTGTTTATTGATCAAATGCTTGATCGGCTATCCAGTAAATCTCATTATTGCTTTTTAGATGGCTATTCGGGGTACTTCAAAATACACATTGCTCTAGAGGACCAAGAAAAAACAACATTTACTTGCCCCTTTGGAACTTATGCCTATAAGCGTATGCCATTCGGCTTATGCAATGCACCGGCAACTTTCCAAAGGTGCATGATGAGCATATTTGCGGATTTTCTAGAGCAATGCATGGAGGTATTCATGGATGACTTCAGCGTATATGGTAATTCTTTTGATCATTGCTTGGATAACCTTGAAAAAGTTTTGGAAAGATGCACTAAATCTAACCTTGTCTTGAATTTTGAGAAGTGCCATTTCATGGTTAGGCAAGGCATTGTTTTAGGACATGTTGTTTCCAAAAATGGTATTTCAGTAGATCCCGCAAAGATCAATGTTATATCTAGCTTTCCTTACCCCTCCTCCGAGAGGGAAGTCCGCTCTTTCCTTGGACATGCAGGATTTTATCGTAGATTTATAAAGGACTTTAGTAAGGTAGCATTGCCTCTATCAAGATTGTTGCAAAAGGACATTGAGTTTGATCTAAGCAAGGAGTGCATGGAGGCTTTTCACAAGCTCAAGGAAGCAATGACCCAAGCTCCCATCGTGCGAGGGCTGGATTGGAGTCGGCCATTTAAAATAATGTGTGATGCTTCAAATTTTGCCGTGGGAGCCGCGTTAGCACAACGCGAGGGTAAGAATCCATATGTCATAGCCTATGCATCAAAAACACTAGATAGAGCCCAATCCAACTACACTACCACCGAGAAAGAAATATTGGCAATAGTTTTCGCCTTGGACAAATTCCGAGCATATCTACTTGGTTCAAAGGTGGTAGTGTACTCGGATCATGCTGCGTTAAAGTATTTGTTGGCTAAGAAGGAATCCAAACCGAGATTGATTAGATGGGTTTTATTGTTGCAAGAATTTGACTTGGAAATTAAAGATAAGAGTGGTTTGCAAAACCTAGTGGTGGATCACTTAAGTCACCTTGAACACACCAAAGGCGATACCACTCCTATTAATGATTCTTTTCCCTTTGAGGGCTTGCACACAATCTCGGAAGCCATTCCTTGGTATGCATCAATTGCCAATTACTTGGTGTCTCGCTCCTTCCCTCCTAATCTCTCCAAACATCAAAGGGATAAGCTAAAAAGCGAATCCAAATATTATGTGTGGGATGACCCATACCTTTTGAGATGTGGAGCGGATCAAGTAATTCGGAGGTGCATTCCACAAACCGAATTTCACTCAATCTTGGAAGCTTGCCACTCCTCCGAAGGAGGAGGTTATTATGGACCTCAAAGAACGGTAAGAAAAATCCTAGATTGTGGATTTTGGTGGCCAACTCTTTTCAAGGACTCTTCTCTTTTCTATAAATCTTGTTCTCAATGTCTTAGATTTGGTAATATCTCCAAGAAGGATGAAATCCCCCAACAAACCATGCTATTTTGTGAGATTTTTTAAGTATGGGGTATCGACTTCATGGGGCCATTCCCAAATTCTAATGGCTTTCTCTACATTATATTAGCCGTTGATTATGTGTCCAAATGGGTGGAAGCAATACCCACCCAGATGGACGATGCTAATGTGGTCCTTTTCTTTGTGAGAAATAACATCATTTGTAGATTTGGGTCGCCACGAGCAATCGTGAGCGACCAAGGCTCACATTTTTGCAATAAGAGAATGGAAGGGCTAATGAAGAAATATGGCATCATGCATAAAGTGGCTACGGCTTACCACCCACAAACAAATGGCCAAGCCGAGGTTTCCAATCGGGAGATTAAATGCATATTGGAAAGAATTGTGAAGCCCAATAGAAAAGATTGGAGTGCTAAGCTCAACGATGCATTATGGGCCTACCGAACGGCATACAAAATGCCAATTGGCATGAGTCCCTTTTGGTTGGTGTATGGCAAAGCTTGTAACTTACCGGTGGAGATAGAGCACAAGACATATTGGGCCGTCAAGGAGTGCAATACAAATTTGGGTGGGGCTGGAGTTGAGAGAAAGCTACAACTAGCGGAGTTAGAATGTTTGAGGCTTGAAGCTTATGAGAACTCTAGACTTTACAAAGAAAGGATGAAATCCGTGCATGATAAGAACATAAGAGGCAAAGAATTTAAAGTCAGTGATCTAGTCCTCGTCTACAATTCAAGATTGAGATTGTTGCCCGGAAAACTAAGATCAAGATGGGAAGGCCCATATCAAGTAGAGAAAGCGAAACCCTATGGGGTTTACCATTTGCGCCATCCCTCAAGTCCGGATATCTTCAAGGTTAATGGGCACCGTCTCAAGTTGTATCAAGGTTAGCAAATGAAAAGCAATGATGCCAAGGCATCATAGGCTAGTTTCACTAGCATTTTTCTGTTAGTTTTAGTTGTTTTATGCATTTTCTTGAGCTTAAAGTAACCAAAAATGGTTAAATGAAGAACAAAGCAATGAACCATCCAAACAATATGATTTTGATGCAAATTCCATGAGTTTTAGTTATATTACTTAAATGCTATGAATGGAAGATTTCTCATGAAATTTTGCAAGACTTTGATGCAATTGTTTGGATGATTTCAGGGAAGAAGAGGCTAAGCAAGGAAGCAACAAAATCAATAAAGGAAGCTTGAATATCACATGTGGAGTTTAAGTTCCAGTTTAAGCCTAAACTGGAGCTTACGCCAAAATCATGAAGGATAATAAATGCTGGAATTGAAGTTTAATCTCCAGTTTGACCTTAAACTGGAGGTTAAACGCCAGAATGAAAAGCCTCACTAAAGAAGCATTCCAAGTTTAACCTCCAGTTTGACCTCAAACTGGAGGTTAAACACCAGAATGATAATGCCACTCAGGAAGGAGTTCCACGTTTAACCTCCAGTTTGACCTCAAACTGGAGGTTAAACGCCAGAAGTAGGAAGAGTACCAGGGAGCCATTCCACGTTTAAGCTCCAGTTTGACCTCAAACTGGAGCTTAAACGTGTTCGACAGCTTTTCTCCTCCAGGGTTGCTCTCTCCATTTCCACGTTTAACCTCCAGTTTGACCTCAAACTGGAGGTTAAACGTGTTCGACACCTCCAGGGCTACCATTCTAAGCTTCCACATTTAACCTCCAGTTTGACCTCAAACTGGAGGTTAAACGTGTTCGACCTCCAGTATGCCTCCACCCTTTTCCACGTTTAACCTCCAGTTTAACCTTAAACTGGAGGTTAAACGTGTTCGACCTCCAGGGCTACCTTCTTCCATTTCCACGTTTAAGCTTCAGTTTAACCTTAAACTGAAGCTTAAACGTGCTTCTACAAAAGGCCTCACTGGAAGTATCTGGCGTTTAAGCTGCAGTTTAAGCTTAAACTGCAACTTAAACGTCACTCTTGGAAAAAGGTTTCTGGGCCAATAATCTTGCGGTTTAAGTTACTCTTTGAGCACAAACAATAACTTAAACTTACTCTAGTATGAAACCCAATTGAATATCATGGTTTATGGGATTGGGCCTGAAGGATTGATGAGTTTGAAATCTCAATTTATTGAGTCATGTGTCATTATTTGATTATCACTAAGTTGGCTCAATGAATGTTACAGAATTTAGATCAACAGCCTCATCAAGATTATGGATCATAAACCCAAGGCAAAAGGAAGGCAAGGAGAGGCCTCAAAGCCCAAGAAGCACAACTGAAGCTCAATATAGAAAGTGTATAAATAGGATAGAAGTTAAGTTAGAGAGAACTTTTAACTTTCACTTTTAGCTAGTTTTCCTTTTCTTTGTAATTGAATTCAGAGCTATGATTCACTAAACCCCCTTTCATTGGGTTAGGGAGCTCTATTGTAATTCAATGAATCAATAATAGTTTATCTTCTTCTTCAATCTTTTCTCTTGAATTTTGTTAGAAAGCTTCTCGATCTAATTCCATTGAGTAGTTGTCTTGGGAAAGAAACTACCCATACTTGGAATCCTTCGGAACCTTGGGAAAGGAATGGAGGATTCATGCTAGAGAAGCTTTCTCACAGTGAATTGGATTGGGGTTTGGATGGATATTGTGACATGTAATCCTACCAAATTATGGTTCATGAAACTGTGTGGTATAATCAGTGATCAAGCATCATCTCTTCTTATGAACATTTAAACCAAGGGATTGGGAATTTGTTTGTTTTTAGAGAGAATTGGTGAGCCAAGGGATTGGGATCCAATCATATAAGATTGCCAAGCAAAATTCAATGAACGCATTGCTTGAGGAAGAGATAAACGTGTTTTGATTCGGAGATCTCAATATCTCCTATAACCCAATGAATCCCCCATTTCTGATTTCCATCTTCTCTTTACATTCTGCAACTCAATTCATGCAATCACCCCCATTCCCTTTTAATTTCAGCAATTTAGTTTCTGCTCTTTAATTCATTGCAATTTAAGATTCCGCCATTTCAATTTCTTGTCATTTACTTTTCCCGCCAATTTTACATTCCGCAATTCTCCTCTCAATCTTGATTCCGCTCAACTAGAACACACTTCTAATCCGAATTGCTCACTCAACCAATCCTTGTGGGATTCGACCTCACTCTATTGTGAGTTTTTACTTGACGATAACCGGTGCACTTGCCGGAAGGAATTTTGCCGATCGTGCAATTTCCTAAATCGTAGCATAACTAGTTTATGTGCATCAAGCAACAAGGAGATGGAGGTATTCCTCTTAGAAGATGCACCTCTTGGCAAAGAGCAATGAGCTAGTAAAGGTCCAACTTAAGGACATTAAACAAAAGTGCTAGGTGGGAGACACCCCACCATGGTGAGATCTACTTTTTTTGCCACTTTTGTATATAGTTCTTGAATTCTTCATTGTTTTGTGATTGCTTAGTTGTAGCATTGTTTAGTTAAATTTGATTGTGACTACCTTAGATAAATTGTTCATGAAGATTTGCATTGATTTTTCAATAGATGAATTGATTGTGTGGTAGAATAACACCCCATCTTTAGGTATTGCATGAAATTTTGGGTACTTTTGACCCCTCTGGCTTGTTTGCCTACTGAATTCATGAAAAAAAATTAATTCTTCAGGTATTCAAAAAAAAGGGGGGGGGGGGGGGCGTGCGCACACTAGGGGCGTACGCATCCATAGGCCACTCGCAGATCCTGGGTCATTTATGAGCCAATGCTGAGCCCCAGGCACAACGCTAGTCACACGTTCGCGCACCTGGCATGTACGCGTCCATGACCTAAATTGAGCAGAGCGCGCGTACGCGCACTAGCCGCGTACGTGTCGATGGTGCCATCTGCACTCCTAGGCTATTTTTCCGAGAGTTGTGCTAATTTTGGGCTACCACTATGCCTTACGCTTGACTCGACTCACGCGTGCGTGCACCTGGCACACACGCATCCCTTGGACGATATGTACCTCGATGCGTAAGCGCACCGTGCGCGTCTACGTCGATCGTGTGAATGCAATTTCTTGTACTTTTTTCCCGAGAGTTAGCCAAAGTTGTGTCCACATTGTGCTGGGGGCACAACCAAGACGCACGCGCAAGCGCACCTGACACTAATGCCACCCTTAGATATCACCCACTTTGCGCGTACGCGCACTAGACGCATCCGCGCCCCTGCTGTATTCTGTCCATACTCGCGCACGCGCGCATGGAGCGCACGCGTTGGTCCTACGACGCAGAATTACTGTAGTGCGCCTAAATTTCAAATTCTCATCCCCTTTTCTCTCATTTTCCATCTTCTTTCTCCAAGTCTCCTCTTCTCTACTTCTTCAACCCCTTCTACCACCCTCTCTCAGCCCCACCACTTCCGGCGGTCCTAGATTTTCTCTTTCCTCTCCTTCTCCATCTTTACTCTCCTCCTCTTTTCTCACCTACATTCTCCATTACTCCCTTCTTCTTCTCAAGGTACTCTTACTTTCTCTTCTTTGCTTTACTTCTTTCTTCTTCTTTCTTTAGTTGCATTTCTTTAATTGTTTTACTTAGTTAGCCTCTTGATCATACTTACTTGCTTGCTTGCCTTTGTCTTTATTTTTCTATTTTTCATGGGTGTTATAGGTAGAGATTTCTTTTCTATTGGTGGGTTAGGTTGTCATGTTTGATATCCTTGCAAAATATGGTGCTCTAGGATGGTTGATATTGCTTGTGGGAGGCTACGTTGCCCCATTTTCTCCGTTTGTTCATTACTTAAAGGGGGCACACCAAGTGTTTGATGAAAGACATACATGACTTTTTTGAATCAAATTTGACTTAGTGCCTTCCATTTAGTGTTCTTTCTCACTCACTTGCTTACTCCTATGTGCGTTGAGCATATCATTCTTCTTGTTTCGTATCTTACATGCTCACCCCTTATGACTTGCTTCTTGATTCTGATGTTTGAGTATATGCTTCTCATGCCTCTCAATTGCATGCTTATACCACTCTTGCATCACATGCTAGTGACTTGCCATTGTTTCTAGTGTTGTCTTAGTTACATGTTGCAGCTTTCACGTATTTAAGACACCTATCCTTTTATGGCCTATTTTCTCACTTGCATGATGACTACCGTTTTTGAGTAATTCCTTGAATTTAATGACTCCTCCTTTCCCACTTTTATAGGATGGACATCAAAAGGGATAAGGAAAAGGTGCCGGCCACTAAAAAGGCACCAAAGAAGCCGGCCACTAAGGCCACCACGGCCAAACCCCTCATCAAGAAGCCAAGGAGCATCGTCAATATTGATGCACTAAAGAAGGATAACCCTCCACGGGACCCAAATAAGTTTCCCAACCGATATTGCGAGCCTGTCTACCCCATGATGATTGAAAGGAATTATCACGCAAAACCTCTTCTTGTCCTTCCGGCTCATGTTGTTCCGTTTGTGATGCCCCGCATCGAGCGGAGGCGATGGGGGTTTCTTATGAGGCAACCTAAGGAAGCCAACCTATCTTGGGTGGTGGAGTTTTACTCCAACTACCACTCAGCTTCTCTTGCATCGATTTTCGTACGTAGAAAGCAAGTTCCCATCACGGAGGAGGCCATTCAAAAAGTGTTTAAAACCGGTCGGGTTAGCGAATGGGATTGATGCTTACCAAGAGATCTTGTCAGCTCGTTGCGAATATGAATTTGATTAGGATGCCATTCTCCGGATTATTGCCATACCCAAATCATCTTGAATTCGAGGGAGAATGAGACCGAGGCCCAAGGGCATTGACGCACGTTATCTCACTCAGGAGGCTGGGGCGTGGGCCCAAATCTTAGCCCACTATGTGCTCCTGAGCACCCATGGGTCATCCATTACCGCCGAGCTTGCCATATTGGTTTGGTGCATCCTAATCGAGAAGCCGGTCAACATCCCATCTATTATCTGGCAAGCCATGGGGCGTATTCATGCTAAGGGTAACCTACCCTTCCCCGCCTTGGTAGCCGAGTTAGTTGCAGCGGCCGGTGTTCACCGTGAGACCAAGGATCGAAAATCCACAATCCCGGTTGATGGTAATGTTATTCCAACTGGGAAGTATCTCAAGTCAACCCACCAACGCCTTGAGGATCTTTACAAGAAGATAGATCGTTATGAACGGCGAACCCAACGCCGATATGCTTATGTGAAAAAGCTTCTAAGTGCTATCACCCCACCTATGGAGGAACCGGATATCTCTACATCTACCGCAACCTCAAGTGAAGATGGCACTGATGAGGGTAATGAGGGACATTCCGGAGCTGGTCTCCCATTGCGCATCACTTATAGCACGGAGGACCATGCTAAGTTTTAAGTGTGGGGAGGTCGGTCGACCGATCTCCATAGGTAACACCCGAATAAATTTTGAATCTCTTTTGTTAATTAGGTTAGATTGCATGATTAGGTTTTTCACTTTTTGGCATCCTTTGCATGATAGCTATCTCTTGATAAGTCCACTTGGTTAGAGTAATGACTTCTTTCCTAAGAAACTAGAATTTTAGGGCAACCTACCAATTTTGAAAATTTTTTATGCTAAACTTGTTTGAAGAATGTAATTTGGAACATGGATTTTGAGCCAAGAACACAAGTAAGTGAGTTTTGAGCCTAATTGCGTGGCTACATCTTATAGCCACTTATCTTCTTTCTTGTGTGCATTATCCTCTCTCTATGATTGTTATCCTTAATTTGTTTGACTCTATATGTCCATTGTTATATGTATGAATGCATGTACATGATTGAGGCCATCAATTCACTTAGCCACTTACCCAAATGGCTTTACCTTATAAACAACCTTTGTAACCAACTTTGAGCTTACACCCAACCCACTTGTTCTTAATTTTAGCACACTGTAACCCAAGAGCAAAAAATAATAAATGCCCTTTATTTGGATCTTTGATTGGCTTAGGCTAGTGTGTGTGTGTGTATCCTTCAAGTGTGGGAAGCTTGGGACATTGGTTGAGGGAAGGGTAGTTTTGTATTTTTGTTAAAAATATGGGAAATTGGGTACATGCTCATGTGTTAATTAAATGTAAAATCATATGCATTGATGCTCTTGTATATACCTTATTGAAAAAAATGAGAAAAACAAAAATAAAGAAAAAATATATATCGAAAAGAAGAAAAGGAAAAAAAAAGGAAGAGAAAAGAAAAGAAATAAAAAAGGGGACAAAATGCCCCAAAGCGAAGCTTAATTAAAATCAATGCATATGAGTTGTAATCAAGAAAAAAGGAATGCATGAGCATGTGAAGAAAAAAAGTGAGAAGAATGGGTAGTTAGGATAGCTTTGAATTGTATAGGATGTCATAGGTTAGGTGGGAAGTTTAAGTTGATCAAAGATTCAAATTTCAAGTTCACTTGACCAAATATGCATCCTACCTTGACCCTAGCCCCATTACAACCTAATGAAAAGACCTCATGATATATGTATGCATGCATAAAAAAATTGTTGATTGTTAGAGGAAGAACAAATTTTGGAAGAGCATGAAGTAGAGGAGAAATTGAGTGATCAACCCTATACACCGAGCGGATAGAGTGCAAACACTTCCGGTGTGGGTTTGAAGCTCAATTCCATGTTCCCGGCTCTCGCGAGCGTTCTTCATGCAAGTTGCGCACATTTCACTTTGATGATTAGAATTGGTAGAGTCCATGCATTGCCTATTATCTTGCCCTATGTGCCTATATGTATGTCCTAGGAGGGTTGAATCGCTT
The DNA here is from genome assembly GCF_003086295.3 of Arachis hypogaea. Lineage (NCBI taxonomy): Eukaryota > Viridiplantae > Streptophyta > Magnoliopsida > Fabales > Fabaceae > Arachis > Arachis hypogaea. Next base: position 101,281,753 of record NC_092051.1, read on the forward strand.
TTGACCAAGTGGATAGTGGCATACACCCTAGTTGCATTCATGTAAGTAGATTGCATCCCATGAATCTCATTCCCTTGTGATCCTTTGATCTTTTTCTTTCCCTTAGCATGAGGACATGCTATAGTTTAAGTGTGGGGAGGTTGATAAACCCCACTTTTAGGGTTTATCTTGTATGAATTTTGAGGGTTTTATCAATGATCTCTCAAACTTATTCATATAAAAATGCATGATTTTGTGTTCCTTTCCCAATTTTGCCTCATGGATGAAAACATGCTTCTTTCGCATTGAATTAGATATATTTTAATCTTCCTCCATTACCATTCAATGCCGTGATCCATTTGTTAAGTGGTTTCAGAAGTTAAAGGAAAAAAATGGCTAAGAGGGATGAAGGAAGCATGCATGAATGGAAGGAGCATGGAAAAAATTAGAGTTTTGGAATTTGAGCATAGGCGCGCACGCGCACCGTACACATATGCGCGGATGTGCATCCTCAGAGCCGGCGCGATGGAGCCGAGACGAGAAGCCAGCCTGCTTATATGGCTAGGCCAGAAAAAACCCCAGGGACGCGTACGCATACTGTGCGCGTACGCGCCGATGGCCGCACGTGATTTTTTATGAAGAAAATGTTACCAGTGATTTCAGGCAGTTGCAGGCCCTGTTTTGGGGCAGAATTCTGGCGGGAAGAGCATAAGATGACCAAGGATTAGGGGGTGGTGCACGAAATCGTGATCATTCATTCCTTGGTAACGGCGTTAAAAACTTAATACGCACGTTCATAATCTTAGTTCTTTGTCACAATCTCGCACAACTAACCAGCAAGTGCACTGGGTCGTCCAAGTAATAAACCTTACGTGAGTAAGGGTCGATCCCACGGAGATTGTTGGCTTGAAGCAAGCTATGGTCACCTTGTAAATCTCAGTCAGGCGGATTCAAATGGTTATAGAGTTTTAATAATTAAAATATAAATAAAACATAAGATAGGATAGAGATACTTATGTAATTCATTGGTGAGAATTTCAGATAAGCGTATGGAGATGCTTAGTTCCTTCTGAATCTCCGCTTTCCTACTGCTTTCATCCAATCCTTCATACTCCCTTCCATGGCAAGCTGTATGTTGGGCATCACCGTTGTCAATGGCTACATCTCGTCCTCTCAGTAAAAATGGTCCAAAATACGCTGTCACCACACGGCTAATCATCTGTCGGTTCTCGATCATACTGGAATAGGATTCAGTAATCCTTTTGCGTCTGTCACTACGCCCAGCACTCACGAGTTTGAAGCTCGTCATAGCCATCCCTTCCCAGATCCTACTTGGAATACCACAGACAAGGTTTAGACTTTCCGGATCTCAAGAATGGCCGCCAATAATTCTAGCCTATACCACGAAGACTCTGATCGTAGATCAGGAGGCTAAGAGATATGCATTCAAGCTTGTTTGCATGTAGAACGGAAGTGTTTGTCAGGCACGCGTTCATAAGTGAGAATAATGATGAGCGTCACATAATCATCACATTCATCATGTTCTTGTGTGCGAATGAATATCTTAGAGAAGAAATAGGCTTGAATTGAATAGAAAAACAATAGTACTTTGCATTAATTCATGAGGAACAGCAGAGCTCCACACCTTAATCTATGGTGTGTAGAAACTCTACCGTTGAAAATACATAAGTGAAAATAGGGTAGACATGGCCGAGTAGCCAGCCTCCCATGGAGGTCTAGAGATCTAAAATGATCAAAAGATGATCAAAAGATGATCCAAAAGATGTAAATACATTAGTAAAAAGTCCTATTTATACTAAACTAGTTACTAGGGTTTACAAAAATGAGTAAATGATGCAAAAATCCACTTTTGGGCCCACTTGGTGTGTGCTTGGGCTGAGCGTTGAAGCTTTCACGTGTAGAGGTCTTCCTTGGAGTTGAACGCCAGTTTGTAACCTGTTTCTGGCGTTTAACTCTGCTTTGCAACCTGTTTTTGGCGTTTAACTCCAGAATAGGGTAGAAAGCTGGCGTTGAACGCCAGTTTACATCCTCTAAACTCGTGAAAAGTATGGACTATTATATATTGCTGGAAAACCCTGGATGTTTACTTTCCAACGCAATTGAGAGTGAACCATTTGGACTCCTACATCTCCAGAAAATCCACTTTGAGTGCAAGGAGGTCAGAATCCAACAACATCTGCAGTCCTTCTTTAGCCTCTGAATCTGATTTTTGCTCAAGTCCCTCAATTTCAGCCAAAAATTACCTGAAATAACAAAAAAATACACAAACTCATAGTAAAGTCCAGAAATGTGATTTTTATTTAAAAACTAATAAAAATATACTAAAAACTAACTAAATCATACTAAAAACTATATAAAAACAATGCCAAAAAGCGTATAAATTATCCGCTCATCAAGGGGTTGGGACAGTTAGACATCATTTTAGATATTTTGAGGAGTTAGTTACATTTTTTTTAGAGAGAGAAACTTCAACTTCTCTCTAGGATTTTACCTTCTCCATTGTAATTCTCCTTTGATTTCTTGGTGGGATCCATTGTTAATTCACTTCTACTTTGATACAAGTTGTAGATCTACTCTTCTCCTACTTTCAATTTGTGTTCTTTTGATTCACTCACTTTGGATCTAGGTTTGACTTTGTTACTTTGAATTTTGATTAATGAATTGAGGAATTTCATTCAATTGCTTGATTGTTGATGATTGCTTGAGTTAGATAGCTGGTGCACGAAATCGTGATCGTTCATTCCTTGGTAACAGCATTAAAAACTTAATACGCACGTTCATAATCTTAGTTCTTTGTCACAACTTCGCACAACTAACCAGCAAGTGCACTGGGTCGTCCAAGTAATAAACCTTATGTGAGTAAGGGTCGATCCCACGGAGATTGTCGGCTTGAAGCAAGCTATGGTCACCTTGTAAATCTCAGTCAGGTAGATTCAATTGGTTATGGAGATTTGATAATTAAAATATAATTAAAATATAAAATAGGATAGAAATACTTATGTAATTCATTGGTGAGAATTTCAGATAAGCGTATGGAGATGCTTAGTTCCTTCTGAATCTCTACTTTCCTACTGACTTCATCCAATCCTTCATACTCCTTTCTATGGCAAGCTGTATGTTGGGCATCACTGTTGTCAATGGCTACATCCCATCCTCTCAGTGAAAATGGTCCAAAATGCGGTGTCACCGCACAGCTAATCATCTGTCGGTCCTCAATCATACTAGAATAGGATTCATTAATCCTTTTGCGTCTATCACTACGCCCAGCACCGTGAGTTTGAAGCTCGTCACAGCCATCCCTTCCCAGATCCTACTCGGAATACCACAGACAAGGTTTAGACTTTCCGGATCTCAAGAATGGCCGCCAATAATTCTAGCCTATACCATGAAGACTCTGATTTCACGATCAGGAGGCTAAGAGATATGCATTCAAGCTTGCTTTCATGTAGAACGGAAGTGTTTGTCAGGCACGCGTTCATAAGTGAGAATGATGATGAGCGTCACATAATCATCACATTCATCATGTTCTTGTGTGTGAAAGAATATCTTAGAGAAGAAATAGGCTTGAATTGGATAGAAAAATAATAGTACTTTGCATTAATTCATGAGGAATAGCTGAGCTCCACACCTTAATTTATGGTGTGTAGAAACTCTACCGTTGAAAATACATAAGAACAAGGTCCAGGCATGGCCGAATGGCCGGCCCCCTAAACGTTATCAAGAGATCAAAAGTAATACAAGGATAGTCTCAAAAATGATCAAAAGATCATCAAAAGATTCATAACACAATAGTAAAAAGTCCTATTTATACTAAACTAGTTACTAGGGTTACAGAAATAAGTAAATGATGCAGAAATCCACTTCCGGGGCCCACTTGGTGTGTGCTTGGGCTGAGTATTGAAGCTTTCACGTGTAGAGGTCTTCCTTGGAGTTAAACGCCAGTTTGTAACCTATTTTTGGTGTTTAACTCTGCTTTGCAACCTGTTTCTGGCGTTTAACTCTAGAATAAGGCAGAAAGCTGGCGTTGAACGCCAGTTTGCATCATTTAAACTCGGGCAAAGTATGGACTATTATTTATTGCTGGAAAGCCCTGGATGTCTACTTTCCAACACAATTAAGAGTGCACCATTTGGACTCCTGTAGCTCCAGAAAATTCACTTTGAGTGTAGGGAGGTCAGAATCCAATAGCATCTGCAGTCCTTCTTCAGCCTCTGAATCTGATTTTTGCTCAAGTCCTTCAATTTCAGCCAGAAATTACCTTAAATCACAAAAAAACACACAAACTTATAGTAAAGTCCAGAAATGTGTTTTTTATTTAAAAACTAATAAAAATATACTAAAAACTAATTAAATCATACTAAAAACTATGTAAAAACAATGCCAAAAAGCGTATAAATTATCCGCTCATCACAACACCAAACTTAAATTGTTGTTTGTCCCCAAGCAACTGAAAATCAAATAGGATAAACAGAAGAGAATATACTATAAATTCCAAAATATCAATGAAAATTAGCTCCAATCAGATGAGCGGGACTAGTAGCTTTTTGCCTCTGAACAGTTTTGGCATCTCACTTTATCCCTTGAAGTTCAGAATGATTGGCATCTATTGGAACTCAGAGTTCAGATAGTGTTATTGATTCTCCTAGTTTAGTATGTTGATTCTTGAACACAGCTACTTTATGAGTCTTGGCCGTGGCCATAAGCACTTTGTTTTCCAGTATTACCACTGGATACATAAATGCCACAGACACATAACTGGTGAACCTTTTCAGATTGTGACTTAGCTTTGCTAAAGTCCCCAATTAGAGGTGTCCAGGGTTCTTAAGCACACACTTCTTTTGCTTTGGACCTTGACTTTAACCGCTCAGTCTCAAGTTTTCACTTGACACCTTCACGCCACAAGCACATGGTTAGGGACAGCTTGGTTTAGCCGCTTAGGCCAGGATTTTATTCTTTTAGGCCCTCCTATCCACTGATGCTCAAAGCCTTGGATCCTTTTTATTACCCTTGCCTTTTGGTTTTAAGGGCTATTGGCTTTTTGCTCTTGCCTTTTGGTTTAAAGAGCTCTTGGCTTTTTCTGCTTGCTTTTTCTTTCTCTTTCTCTTCTTTTTTTTTGTTCGCCATTTTTCTTTTCTCTTTTTTTTTTTCGCAAGCTCTTCTCTATTCACTGCTTTTTCCTGCTTCAAGAATCAATTTTTATGATTTTTTAGATTATCAATAACATTTCTCCTTTTCATCATTCTTTCAAGAGCCAACATATTTAACATTCATAAACCACAATATCAAAAGACATATGCACTGTTCATGCATTCATTCAAAAAACAAAAAGTATTGTCACCACATCAAAATAATTAAACTAGTTTCAAGGATGAATTCGAAACCATGTACTTCTTATTCTTTTGTTTTTAGAACAATTTTCAATTAAGAGAGGTGATGGATTCATAGGACATTCATAGCTTTAAGACATAGACACTTAAACACTAATGATCATGTAATAAGACACAAACATAAACATAAAGCATAGTAAACAAAAAACAGGAAAATAAGAAAAAGGAGATTAAGGAACGGGTCCACCTTAGTGAGGGTGGCGTCTTCCTCTTCTTGAAGAACCAATGGTGCTCTTGAGCTCCTCTATGTCTCTTCCTTGTCTTTGCTGCTCCTCCCTCATAGCTCTTTGATCTTCTCTGATCTCATGGAGAATGATGGAGTGCTCTTGGTGTTCCATCCTTAGTTGTCCCATGTTGGAACTTAATTCTCCTAGGGAGATGTTGATTTGCTCCCAATAGTTTTGTGGAGGAAAGTGCATCCCTTGAGGCATCTCAGGGATTTCATGGTGAGGAATTTCCTCATGCTCTTGTTGAGGTCCATGATCTCTTGTTTGCTCCATCCTTTTCTTAGTGATGGGCTTGTCCTCTTCAATGAGGATGTCTCCCTCTATGTCAATTCCAGCCGAATTACAGAGGTGGCAAATGAGGTGAGGAAAGGCTAATCTTGCCAAAGTGGATGACTTGTCAGCCACCTTGTAGAGTTCTTGAGGTATAATCTCATGAACTTCCACTTCCTCCCCAATCATGATACTATGGATCATGATGGCCCAGTCAACAGTAACTTCAAACCGGTTGCTAGTAGGAATAATTGAGCGTTGGATGAACTCCAACCATCCTCTAGCTACAGGCTTAAGGTCCGGTCTTCTCAATTGAACCGGCTTTCCTCTTGAGTCAACTTTCCATTGAGCTCCTTCCACACATATGTCCATGAGGACTTGGTCCAACCTTTGATCAAAGTTGACCCTTCTAGTGTAGGGGCGTGCATTTTCTTGCATCATTGGCAAGTTGAACGCCAACCTTACATTTTCCGGACTGAAATCTAAGTATTTCCCCCAAACCATGGTAAGCCAATTCTTTGGATTCGGGTTCCTACTCTGATCATGGTTCCTAGTGATCCATGCGTTTGCATAGAACTCTTGAACCATTAAGATCCCGACTTGTTGAATAGGATTAGAGAGAACTTCCTATCCTCTTCTTCTAATCTCTTGTCGGATCTCCGGATATTCGCTCTTCTTAAGCTTAAAAGGGACCTCAGGGATCACCTTTTTCTTGGCCACAACTTCATAGAAGTGGTCTTGATGGACCTTTAAGATGAATCTCTCCATCTCCCATGACTCAGAGGTGGAAGCAATTGCCTTTTATTTCCTCTTTCTTGAGGTTTCTCTGGCCTTAGGTGCCATTAATGGTTATGGAAAAACAAAAAGCAATGCTTTTACCATGCCAAACTTAAAAGGTTTGCTCGTCCCCGAGCAAAAGAAGAAAGAAAGTAGTAGAAGAAGAAAATAGAGGAGATGGAGGGAGAAGGTGTATTCGGCCAAGGGTGAGGAGTGGTGGTTGTAATGTGTGAAAATGGAGTAGTGTTGAGGGGTTTATATAGGAGTGGGGGGAGGGTAGGTTTCGGCTATTAGGGTTGGGTTTGAGAGGGAAAAGAATTTGAATTTTGGAGGTAGGTGGGGTTTATGGGGAAGAGTGGATGGATGTGAGTGGTTAAGGGTATTTGGGGAAGAGGTATAGAGGTGATTGGTGAAGGGTATTTGGGGAAAAGAGTTATGAAAAGGTGTGAAAAGGAGAGAAGAAGAGGTGGGGTAGGTGGGGATCCTGTGAGGTCCACAGATCCTGTGGGGTCAAGGACTTAGCATCCCTGCTCCAATTAGGCGTGCAAAATGCCCTTAGAATGCATGTCTAGTGTTAAACGCCAGCTTGCTGCTTGTTTCTGGCGTTTAACGCCAATTCCATGCTCTGTTCTGGCGTTATACGCCAGTCTGGTGCTTGTTTCTGGCGTTTAATGCCAGCTTGATGCTTTTTTCTTGCGTTAAACGCCAGTTTGATGCTTCTTATTGGCGTTTAAACACCAGTAAGCTCTTCCTCCAGGGTGAGCTATTTTTAATGCTGTTTTTCATTCTGTTTTTGATTCTTCAGTAGTTTTTGTGACTTCACATGATCATCAACCTAAAAAAAACATAAAATAGAAATGGAAAATAATTAAATATAATTAAATAACATTGGGTTACCTCCCAACAAGCACTTTTTTAATGTCAATAGCTTGACAGTGAGCTCTCATGGAGCCTCATAGTAAATCAGAGCAATGTTGAGGCCTCTTAACATCAAACTTAGAGTTTGACTGTGGGGGCTTTGGTTGACTCTGCAGTGAGAGAAGTTTTTCATGCTTCCTCTCCATGGTTACAGAAGGAGACCCTTGAGTCTTAAACACAAGGTTGTCCTCATTTAGTTGAAGGACAAACTCTCCTCTGTCCACATCAATCACAGCTTTTGCTGTGGCTAGGAAGGGTCTACCAAGGATGATGGATTCATCCTCATCCTTCCCAGTGTCTAGGATTATGAAATTAGCAGGGATGTAAAGGCCTTCAACCTTTACTAACAAGTCCTCTACTAATCCATAAGCCTGTTTCATTGATTTGTTTGTCATCTCTAGTGAGATTCTTGCAGCTTGTACCTCAAAGATTCTTAGTTTCTCCATTACAGAGAGTGGCATGAGGTTTATCCCTAACCCAAGGTCACATAGAGCTTTCTCAAAGGTCATGGTGCCTATGGTACAAGGTATGAAGAACTTTCCGGGATCTGGTTTCTTCTGAGGCAATGTCTGCCTTATCAATGCACTGAGTTCATTGGAGAACAAGGGGGGTTCATCCTCCCAAGTATCATTACCAAATAAACTGGTATTCAACTTCATGATAGCTCCTAGATATTTAGCAACCTGCCCTTCACTGATGTCTTCATCCTCTTCAGAGGAAGAATAGTCATCAGAGCTCATGAATGGTAAAAGGAGGTTCAATGGAATCTCTATGGTCTCTAGATAAGCCTCAGATTCCTTTGGTTCCTCAAAGGGAAACTCCTTATTGGTCAGTGAACGTCCCAGGAGGTCTTCCTCACTAGGATTCACATCCTCCTCCTCCTCTCTGGGTTCGGCCACACCAAGTAAGGTTATGGCCTTGCACTCTCTTTTTGGATTCTCTTCTGTATTGCTTGGGAGAGTACTAGGAGGAGTTTCAGTGACTCTTTTACTTAGCTGGCCTACTTGTGCCTCCAATTTTCTAATGGAGGACCTTGTTTCATTCATGAAACTTAGAGTGGCCTTAGATAGATCAGAGACTATATTTGCTAAGATAGATGGATTCTGCTTAGAATTCTCTGTCTGTTGCTGAGAGGATGATGGAAAAGGCTTGCTATTGCTAAACCTGTTTCTTCCACCATTATTAAAGCCTTGTTGAGGCTTTTGTTTATCCTTCCATGAGAAATTTAGATGATTTCTCCAAGAGAGATTATAGGTGTTTCCATAGGGTTCTCCCATGTAATTCACCTCTGCTATTGCAGGGTTCTCAGGATCATAAGCTTCTTCTTCAGAAGATGCCTCTTTAGTACTATTGGATGCAGCTCGCAATCCATTCAGACTCTAAGAAATCATATTGACTTGCTGAGTCAATATTTTATTCTGAGCCAATATGGCATTCAGAGTATCAATTTCAAGAACTCCCTTCCTCAGAGGCGTCCCATTACTCACAGGATTCCTTTCAGAAGTGTACATTAACTGGTTATTTGCAACCATGTCAATGAGTTCCTGAGCTTCTGCAGGCATTTTCTTTAGGTGAATGGATCCACCTGCAGAATGGTCCAATGACATCTTAGATAATTCAGACAGACCATCATAGAATATATCCAGGATGGTCTATTCTGAAAGCATGTTAGAAGGACACTTTTTGGTCAGTTGTTTGTATCTCTTCCAAGCTTCATAGAGGGATTCACCTTCTTTCTGTTTGAAGGTTTTAACATCCACTCTAAGTTTGCTAAGCTTTTGAGGAGGAAAGAACTTGGCTAAGAAAGCCGTGACCCGCTTATCCCAAGAGTTCAGGCTATCTTTAGGTTGAGAGTCCAACCATATTCTAGCTCTGTCTCTTATAGCAAATGGGAAAAGCATAAGCCTGTAGACCTCGGGATCAACCCCATTGGTCTTAACAGTATCACAAATTTGCAAGAATTCAGTTAAGAACTGAAAAGGATCTTCTGATGGAAGTCCATGAAACTTGCAATTCTGTTGCATCAGAGAAACTAATTGAGGCTTTAGCTCAAAATTGTTTGCTCCAATGGCAGGGATTGAGATGCTTCTTCCATGTAAATTGGAATTTGGTGCAGTAAAGTCACCAAGCATCTTCCTTGCATCTCCACCATTATTATTATTTTCGGCCATGTCTCCTTCTTTTTCGAAAATTTCTGTAAAGTCCTCTTCAGAGTGTTGTGTTTTAGCTTCTCTTAGCTTCCTCTTCAGGGTCCTTTTAGGTTCCGGATCAGCTTCAACAAGAATGTTCTTGTCCTTGCTCCTGCTCATATGAAAAAGAAGAGAACAGAAAATAATAGGATCCTCTTTGTTACAGTACAGAGACCCTTTATGTGAGTAGAAGAGAAGAAGAATAAGAATAGGGAAAGGAAGAGAAGTGTTAGTAGATAAATAAAGCAATTAGAAAGAGATGAGAAGGAGAGAAGAATTTGAAAATAAAATAAAAGAAAAATATTTTTGTTTTTAATTTAAAATTAAAGTTAGAATTCAAAAATTAAAAAAAAAACAAAATTAAATTAAATTTTAAAACAATTAGTTAATTAAAAAGGAATTTTGAAAAAGAGGTTGGTGATTTTCGAAAATTAGAGAGAGAGAATTAGTTAGGTGGTTTTGAAAAAGATAAGAATCAAACAAGATAAGATTAATTAAAAAAAAGATTTGAAAATCAATTTTGAAAAGATAAGAAGTTAGATAAGAAGTTAGAAAAGATTTTGAAATTGATTTTGAAAAAGATGTGATTGACATTTATTTTGAAAGAGATTTTGAAAAAGAAATTTAAAAAGATTTGATTTTGAAAATTAAAGTTGGTTACTTGACTAACAAGAAACAAAAAGATATGATTTTAAAATTTAAAGATTGAACCTTTCTTAATAGGCAAGTAACAAACTTAAAATTTTTGAATCAATCACATTAATTGTTAGCATTAATTTCAAAAATATGAAATGGAAATAAGAAAAAGATTTTGAAAATAAATTTTGAAAATTTCGAAATTATGAAAGAAAAAAAGAAAAAGATTTGATTTTTGAAAAAGATTTGAAAAGGATAGAATTTTTAAATTGAAAATTTGATTTGACTCATAAGAAACAACTAAATTTTAAAAAGTTTTGAAAAAGTCAACTCAAATTTTCAAAAATTTATGAGAAAAAAAGGGAAAGATTTTTTTTTATTTTTGAATTTTTAATGAAGAAAGAGAAAAACAATAAAAAGACTCAAAATATGAAAATTATGAATCAAAATACACAATGCATGCAAGAACACTTTGAATGTCAAGATGAACATCAAGAACATTTTGAATGTCAAGATGAATACCAAAAACTTATTTTTGAAAATTTTTAAGAAAAGAAAAACATGCAAGACACCAAACTTAGAAATTTTTAATTTTTAGACACTATGAATGCAAGAATGCATATGAAAAACAAGATGCAACACACAACAAGAAAATATGAAGATCAAACAAGAGGATTCATCAAGAACAACTTGAAGATCATGAAGAATGCAATGCATGAATTTTCAAAAAATTAAAGAAAATTATAAAGGCATGCAATTGACACCAAACTTAAGAATTGACACTATACACAAACAAGAAACACAATATTTTTGGTTTTTATGATTTTATAAATTTTTTTTTTGGATTTTTTTCGAAAATTATATGGAAAAAGAAAAATAAGGATTTCAAAATTTTTAATGAGAATTCCAAGAATCATGCAATGTTAGTCTAAAGCTCCGGTCCAGGAATTAGACATGGCTTACTAGCCAGCCAAACTTTCAGTGAAAGCTCCGGTCCAAAACACTAGACATGGCCAATGGCCAGCCAAGCTTCTGCAGAACATTACATACAACAGCTAATTTGCTGAGAAAGACAAAGAAGCTCTTCTCTAATGATAGTTGAAACCTCGATCCAAAGGATTAGACATGGCTTTACAACCAGCCAGACTTCAACAGATCATTATGAGACTCTAGAATTCATTCTTAAAAATTCTGAAGAACATAGAATAATTAAAATTTTTTTTTGAAAATTTTTCGAAAATAAAAAGAATAAAAACAAAAACTTAAAATTAAAATAAAATTACCTAATCTGAGCAACAAGATGAACCGTCAGTTGTCCAAACTCGAACAATCCCCAGTAATGGCGCCAAAAACTTGGTGCACGAAATTGTGATCGTTCATTCCTTGGTAACGGCGTTAAAAACTTAATACGCACGTTCATAATCTTAGTTCTTTGTCACAACTTCACACAACTAACCAGCAAGTGCACTGGGTCGTCCAAGTAATAAACCTTACGTGAGTAAGGGTCGAAAATATGCTGTCACCGCACGGCTAATCATCTGTCGGTCCTCAATTATACTGGAATAGGATTCAGCAATACTTTTGCATCTGGCACTGTGCCCAACACTCACGAGTTTGAAGCTCGTCACAGCCATCCCTTCCCAGATCCTACTCGGAATACCACAGACAAGGTTTAGACTTTCCAGATCTCAAGAATGGCCGCCAATAATTCTAGCCTATACCACAAAGACTCTGGTCTCACGATCAGGAGGCTAAGAGATATGCATTCAAGCTTGCTTTCATGTAGAATGGAAGTGTTTGTCAGGCACGCGTTCATAAGTGAAAATGATGATGAGCGTCACATAATCATCACATTCATCATGTTCTTGTGTGCGAATGAATATCTTAGATAAGAAATAGGCTTGAATTGGATAGAAAAACAATAGTACTTTGCATTAATTCATGAGGAACAACAGAGCTCCACACCTTAATCTATGGTGTGTAGAAACTCTACCGTTGAAAATACATAAGAACAAGGTCCAGGCATGGCCGAATAGCCAGCCCCCTAAACGTGATCAAGAGATCAAAATTGATACAAGGATAGTCTCAAAAATGATCAAAATATCATCAAAAGATTCATAACACAATAGTAAAAAGTCCTATTTATACTAAACTAGTTACTAGGGTTACAGAAATAAGTAAATGATGCAGAAATCCATTTCCGGGGCCCACTTGGTGTGTGCTTGGACAGAATATTGAAGCTTTCATGTGTAGAGGTATTCCTTGGAGTTAAACGCCAGTTTGTAACCTATTTCTGGCATTTAACTCTGCTTTGCAATCTGTTTCTGGCGTTTAACTCCAGAATAGGGCAGAAAGCTGGCGTTGAATGCCAGTTTGCGTCATCTAAACTCGGGCAAAGTATGAACTATTATATATTTCTGGAAAGCCCTGGATGTCTACTTTCCAACGCAATTGAGAGCGTACCATTTGGACTATTGTAGCCCCAGAAAATCTACTTTGGGTGTAGGGAGGTCAGAATCCAACAACATCTGCAGTCCTTCTTCAGCCTCTGAATCTGATTTTTGCTCGAGTCCCTTAATTTCAGCCAGAAATTACCTAAAATAATTGAAAAACATACAAACTCATAGTAAAGTCCATAAATGTGATTTTTATTTAAAAACTAATAAAAATATACTAAAAACTAATTAAATCATACTAAAATCTATGTAAAAATAATGCCAAAAAGCGTATAAATTATCCGCTCATCAATAGATTTAATTCAATTCCTTTTTCTCAATTTCATCATGTTTCCTATAAATTCTCACCAAATGTTTGATGAAATGACAATCCTATCTATGGAGTAGAACTCTCTTGCTTGGCTTAGGGGTTGAGTTGTTGGAGATACTTGAGTAGTGGATATCAATTGTTGGTTGGAATTTGAGAATTGCTAATTGACTTGGAGTGCACTAAAGCTAGACTTCCCTAGGGTTAGACTAGGACTCGTGGCTCAAGTTAGTTACTTCCACTTGACTTTCCTCCATCATTAGGGGGTTAACTAAGTGAAGCAATAATCAATTGCTTTCACAATTGAAGGAAACTACAATGATGGAACTTCCAATACTCACCCTTAGCCAAGACCTTTATCTTAATCAATTGTTGTTTAACTTTGTTAGCTTGAATACTTGCACCAACTCTCAAAACCACAAAAGACTTTCTAATCAATAATGTGCATTCTAAGGCAATTCCTAGGGAGAACGACCCGGGACTAATACTCTCGGTCATAAATTTTAGAATTGTTTGATGCGATATTTGTGTGTAGGTTAGACTATACTCACGATTGGATTCATTGCTAATTTCTATACCGGCATAAGAATTTTCGTTCATCACATCACAAAATTTCAATCTGACTTACTCAATCAAAAATTTTTAGTCCGAGTTGATTGCAAATCGGCTAAAGAAGTTTTACAAAATGATGTTAAAAATCTTACATCAAAACAAGTCTTTGCCAGGTGGCAAGCTATATTAAGCATTTTTGACTTTGATATTGAGCACATCAAGGGCAACTCAAACTCTCTCCTTGACTTTCTCACACGTGAATATTTGCAGGGAGACAAGCAAGGAGATGATGCCTAAGAAGGCAACATTAGCCTCAGTAAGAGGCAGAGGCATTCGCCTAGCCCTACCAGGGCCAACTAAGAAAACAGGGTCAAGTATCCCAACTGGGTCATCTACCCAACAACCTACCCCAATAACCCAAGAACTAACTGAGTCATCTACTCAGGTCACAAAAAATATAGTTGAGTCATCTACTCAACCCCCAAGTAGCCAAACGGCAAAACAAACAAAGGCAGATTATGCTCTACTAATCCAAACCCTGTTGGCCTTACAAGATGCAGGCCTTTCAAAACTTCATAAAAAATCCTAGGCTGATATATGTGACAACTCAGATGATGAAGAAATAGACCAAACCAAACTGATCTCACAAGTGGCAGCTCAAAAAACCATTTGTAATGACCCAAAAGGAAAAACAATCACCAAGCATAACCACCCTAATTAATTCAATCCCAGCACCTAAACACCCAACCAAAACAACAATCCACATACATTTTGAAAAACAAATTCTCACCTGTCCTCTTAATGGAACCTGAATTTTGGGAAAAATCACCTTTTAAGGTAATCCCTAAAGTCTTTCCGTCAGGATTCCATTTTAGACCAACAGCCATAAACAAAACCAGACAGTTTTATGAATTCATACTAGTGGATTCAGATTCGGTCTCAATAAAACACTATAAAGACCCTAAAGACACCGCTAATATAACCCATTCCACCGTCCAAATCCTAAAAGTAATCACCCCTACTCAATTCGGTAAAAACCCATATATATATATATATATATATATATACACACATATCATCATCAATTCATCACTAAACACTTATCCAGCCAGCATTAAACTCACAATATATCACTTAACACTTATCCAACAAGCACCAAATCAATATCATAATTCTTGTCAAGGTTACTAAGTATTAAATTTACTCATACGTTCCAACCTATCCTATGGTCGCCTAGCCTAAGTTTTCACAGAACATTATATATTAAATACGTGAAACCTAAATATACTGATAGACCCTGATTTCGTGATTTATCTCGTCCTTATTTTAGGGAATTTTACCACCTTTTCCCACATTTATTCAATGAAATAGCATGGTTTTGTAATTCTCCCTTGAATTTTGCTTAAGTGTAAAAACATGCTTTTTAGGCCTTAAATTGGTAATTTTGATTCACTTTAATTCCATTCGATGCCTTGATGTGTGTGTTGAGTGATTTCAGGTTTATAAGGCAAGTATTGGATGGAAGAAATGAGTAGAAAAGCATACAAATGGGAGAATGTATGAAAAAAAAAAGATTGGGAATGCATCAAAGGACGCGCGCACGCATAAAGCGCGCACGCGCAAAAGTGGTCTCGCCCATAGACGCGTACGTGTACATGCCGCGTCCGCGCGGATGGAAAATTTGCCAATCGTCGTGCACGTGCACATGGCGCGCACGCGCCGGTACTCTCACGTGGCCCACTTTAAAGGCAAAATACTGGGGGCGATTTCTGAGCTACCCAGGCCCAAATCCAACTTGTTTCTGAGTGTATTTCATGCAGAATTGAAGTCCAAGCAAAGGGGGAGCAATTGTTTGAAGTTTTTGCATCATGTAGCTTAGTTTCTAGAGAGAGAAGCTCCCTCTTCTCTCTAGAATTAGGGTTCCTAGGATTAATTGCATTATAGATCCATGTTTAATTCCTTGCTTTCATCTTCTTTCTTCTATATTTTCATGCTCTAGTGATGTAATCTTCTTGTTTCCTCTTGTTAATTTTCCTTTTCATGCCTCTTTGTTTAGGATTGATGAACACTTGTTGGATTTGGATTTTCTATTAATGTAATTGATGTTTGATGTCTTTTATTGTGAATTTGAGTTGTTGATCTTGTCTCCTTACAATTTGTAGTTGATAGATTTTACTATTTCTTGTCATTTATTATGCTTTCTTTTTATGCCTTCCAAGTATTTGACAAAATGCTTGGTTGGATGTTAGAGTAGATTTTGAGCATTCTTGGCTTGGAAAGAGTAATTAGGTAATCTTGAGTCATGAAAATCTAACTCTTGTTGGTGATCTAGAGTTGTTAGCTAGTATTGTTTCCATTAACTCTAATCTCTTGCTAATTCACTTAGTGAGATGATTAGGACTTTTGGATTGATATTAGCTAGTCTTGTTAGACTTTCTCTCATGGAAGATAACCTATATCTTCTTCCAATGTTGGAGATGACATAATAAGATAAATTCTTGTTTATATTTATGACATGATTAATTAGTCTTGTTTGACATTCTCCCTATGTGAAGATGACATGATACCTTCTTCTGTTTGTTGGAGTTGACTAAATAAGATGAATTAATCAATGTATGACTAGGATAGAAAGCCTATGATCTCAATTCTTGCCATGAATGTCTCTCTTTATTACTTGCTTTATTTAGTTACTTGCTTGATTTACTCTTCTTTTCATTTAAATTCTTGTCCATTTACTTCCTTTCCCCTTTATCAATCATACCCCCTTGTTCCTTCATAGCCAATAATCGTTCACTTTATTGCAATTCCTCGTGAGACGACCTGGAGTCCAAATACTCCGGTTAATTCTTATTTGGGGTTTATACATGTGACAACCTAAATTTTTGTATGTGAGGACTCTTTGTTGGTCTAGAACTATACTTGCAACGAGAATTCAATTGAGAAATTCTATATCAACAAAAGTTCACACATAAAAAATGGCGCCGTTACCGGGGAGTTGCAATGGTGTTATATTATTGGCTATTGTATATATTGTGAATAGCTCGATTTTTAGTTTGCTTGTTAGTTTTTGCTAGTTGTAGGACTTAGTTTTCTTTATTTCTCTTGTTAGCTTTTGTTTTTGTTTTCTCTTTCACCATGAATTCTCATCACTTTGGCTATGAGTATGGTTCAAACTATGTTGTAGGAAATGGAAGCTTCAATGAGGATGTGCATCAAGGATTTGGAAATCAAAGATGGGAGGAGCCCCAAGCTTATGGACAACCTTCTTGGCAACAACCTCCTCTGGCTCCTTATGGGTACAATTCAAATCTTGATGCATGCCAATCTAATGTATGTGATGACCCTCATTGTGGTTGTCAACCATAATCATCATATGCATATGAACCCCCTCCTCAACATAGCCCTCCACTACACTCACAAGCCTCATACCACCATTCACCTCCACATGATTCTAAACCATACCATCATACCAACCACCATATGAACCATACTTAGAGCCACCACCATTCCAACACCAATACTCCCAAGAACTACAAAGTCCACAGACACCACCTCAAGAATTTTACCAATATGAACCACCTTCCGACTATAATACCTTTTCCTCAAACAATGAACCCTCTCTTCCACCACAACCCTCCGATGAAGCCTTTATGCTAGAATTAAGGGATATTGAATCTCATATCTTAAGGCAACACGAAGAGGATGAAAAGAAATTTGAGGAGTTAAGAGCAAAAATGGCTATCATGGTAGAAGCCATTGGCAACATAGTCTCATCCCGCCTAAGCCTATGCGATCAAGGCACTTCCATTGTGGAATGTGGAGAAGAAACCAAGGAGCATAGTGAGGGAGTGAACTTGAAGCTCCAAGGTGAAGAAGAGGAGTTAAAGCAAGAAATGCAATAAGAGGAGGAGGTATAGATTATTGAACAAAAGGAAGTAGTGGTTGGAGCCTTAGGATATGTTGAGTACATAGAGGAAGCACAAATTGAAGAGCCTTCTTCCATGGAGTTCGAAGTTGATGTTGAGGAGGAGAGTGCACAACCTCCAAGGCACAGTGTGATTGAAGAATTGGAAGAAGTGTTCCAATCAATAGGCCCTCCTATTTATGATGACTCCGCATCAACATATGATCCTCTTAAATTTGAAGAATCCTTCCCACTATACTCGGAATTGATGATGAGGTAGATTTCACTCAACCTCCTATGTATGATTTGAGTGATAGGGAAGAGCTAGAGGACATTGGTAAAGAAGAATGTGAACTTGAGGAAGCTTGGCAAGAAGTAGAGCATGAAGTATCTTGCCAAGTGGTGGAAGCCTTCCAAAAAGGATGGACGGGAGTGGAACGTGTTTTGTCAAGACCGTTGGGAACTCCTCCACCTAGGTTGTCATCTAATCCTTCATTTGAGTGGGTAAAACTTCTAACTCTTAGCTTTATTATCCCACTTGAATATGGTTTGCTTGAGACGGATGGCCAACTTAGGGCACTTTGTGGAATTAAGCGTAAGAGGAGGATGTTTAGTGGTTGGCGTTGTAAGTCTAGGCTCATTATGGTTGAAGCTTCAAGGAGTAAAGGTTGGACTAGTGCTCAATTGGATGGGTCTAGGAGGATAGTTTGGTGCTTCCATGAGAATTCATCTCTCTTGCACCCGGAGGAAATCACCATGATCAACTCAAGGACGGGTGTGAAAATAAAGTGTGGGATTCCGGATTACAAGGTGTGGATCAACTTTGGGAGCCTATAGTTTGTGAAGAACTCCATCAAATCTTGGAGTTATTAACTTTGAATGATGAAGCACAATGGAAGTCCAAGCATTGGTGGATGTTCATGGATGGATTCAAGCACAAGCCACCTTGATGAGGAGCTTCCCATAAGTCCAACTTAAGGACAATAAACAAAAGTGCTAGGTGGGAGACACCCCACCATGGTAACATCTTTCCCTTTTTCTCTTTGTAAATATTGGTAATTTAGGTTTAATTTCATGTTTTGATTGCCTAGTTGAGTTTATCTGGGAGTCTAGTAGGTTAAATAAGGTTTTATGATGTTTTGGTAGTTGTTTGGAGGTTTAGAATGCTTGGTTTGGTGCAAAAACATAGAAAAATTTTGAAGAAAAGAGCACCATCCACGCGCACGCGCACTCCACGCGTACGCGTGAATCAAGCAATTTCGGCCATCCACGCGCACGCGTCATGTACGCGTACGCGTGGATTGAATTTTTCCACTTCCCATACATTCACCCGAGAGTTGTGCCTGAATTGTGCCAACTTTGTGCCTCAGGGCACGCGCACGCGTATGCGTACGCGTCGACTCTCTGCTTTGCCATGCACGTGTATGCGTCGCTTCCATTTCACCATTCCACGTGCACGCGCCAATGACGCGCACGCGTGGGCCGTTCTGCATCAACCACCTTCTTTTCTTCTCCTCTTTCCATTTCTTTCCTTCTTCTCTCTTCTCTTCTTTTCTTTCCACCCTTCAAACATCATCCAACACTACCAAATATCATGTAGCACCATTTCTTTTAGTTAGTTTAATTTTCGTTTAACTTTTGTTTTCCATTATAAGTGTTGGATTACTAATCTTGTTTACTATTTTCTGCTGCTGCTTATTGATAGGATGTTAGTTTAACATCATTGTTGTTAATTGTACTTGTTAGATTTCTTTGTTGGGGTTGTATTTGGTTACTTGGTTTGGAATTTTTCATGCTTAACACTTTTGAATACCAAGTACTTGTTACATTGCCTTTATGCATCTTACCTCTTTGAATTGCATGTTTTGGCCACCATGCATTCATCACCCACTGCTAGGAAATTGTATATTATCATTGTAGTTTTTTTAGGTGATGCTTGTTTATGGTTTACCCTTATTCACATCACTTATTTCATGCATTGAGATTGTAGAATTGTGAAATTGGATCGAAAGCTTACCTAGTGACATATTTTTGAGCTTTGTAAAGCTTTGTGGGCCATGCTTGCTATGTGATTGATTTCCACTTCTATCTTCTTTTTCCTAAGTTCCATAGCATCCATATGTTTCACCTCTATGTCACTTAGGTGTTGCAACAACTTCAATATGTGTCATTGATTGTTGTGTGAGTTTCATATACCATTTTGTTCACTAAGTCTACCTACACATCAATCAATGTCCATGCATTATCCAATTTCACAATTGCTTGATTAATTGCTTGAATGCTTCCATGCCTCTTCGCTACTTGTGTGGTTGACTTAACCTACAAGTCTTTTAAAGTATCTCAAGCACATTAGAATGAGTGAAGTGCATGTTTTCTTTTGTATAATTGTGATATGATTTTTAAATACTAGGGTGTGAGTTCTAAACCCCATGCAAGTTAGGACCCACACACTTATTTTTCATTATTGTCACACCAATTCACTCACTCAATTCTAGTGATTTACCTCATTCCAACAATCCATGCTTCCTTGCTTATGCATTTACTTGTCTTATTATCTCCTGTTTTCTATGTTCAGGATGAATCATCATAAGCAAAAACGGAAGTGGGAGAAAAACATGCAGCATTGGTTGGCCTACCAACTGAAGGTAGCAACTAGGAAAGTCGCCGTACCCCCTTGTTCATCTTTGGATGCACCAAGGACGGTGCAAACTTTTAAGCGTGGGAAGGTCTTCTGACCGCTCGGCATTTTTGGGTGACAAGTTTCTAATCCCAACACTTTTGCATTTCATTTTTAGGTCTTTTAGGATTTTTGGTTGCATTGCATATGTATATATTAAACTTAGTCAAAATCATGATATTTTTCAAGAATTTTATCTATAGGGCACCCCAATTGAAAAAAAAAAAATTTTAGAACTTGCTTGAATTATATACTTTGTGGAACATGATTTTTGAGCTAAGAATACAAGCATGTGATATTTAAGCCTAATTATGTTGTTACACCATATATAACCACTTATTTTTATTCTTGTGTGCATCATTCTCTTCCTATGATTGTAATCTTTGATTTGTTTGATTATTTATGTCCATTATTTTGTGTATACATGCATTTATATGATTGAGGCCATTGTTCAAATAGCTCACTTACCTAAATAGCCTACCTTTTATCTTCCATTGCTAACCAATCTTGAGCCTATGCTTAACCCACTTATTCTTAATTGAAGCACATTACAAGCCTAAGTAAAAAACAATAAATATCCCTTAATTTGGATCTTTGATTAGCTTAGGCTAGTGAGAGTGTTTATCATTTGATTTTCGGAGAGTTGGGAACATTGGGTAGAGATAAAAGTGTGTTTTGTATTTATGTTGAGAATCTTGGGAATTGGGTACATACTCATGTATTAATCATGTGTAAACCATATGCATTGATGTTCTTGTATATATATTTTATTTTGAAAAAAATTTAATGAAAATAATAATAATAATAATAATAATAATAATAATAATAATAATAATAATAATAATAATAATAATAATAATAATAATAAATGAAAATAAATAATAGAAATAGAAAAAGAAAGACAAAGAATTGCAATAAAAAGGGGACAAAATGCCTCAAAGTTCAAGGTTCAATAAAAATCAATGCATATGTGTGGTGATCAAAAGAGAATGCATGAGTGTGCGAAAAAGTGAAGAATGGGTAGTTAGGTTTGTTTAGAATTGTATAGGTTGTCATAGGTTAGGTGGGAAGTTTGAGTTAATCAAAGATTCGAATTTCAAGCTCACTTGACCATATGCACCCTACCTTGACCCTAGTCCCATTACAACCTATGGGAAGTCCTCATGATATTTCTATGCATGCATAAAGTAATTTTTGATTGTTAGATGAAAAACAAATCTAGGAAAGCATGATTAGGGGAGAATTGAGTGAATCAACCCCATACACTTGAGTGCATAGAGCGGATACACATCCGGCGAGGGTTCAATCACTCAATTACATGTTTCCACCCATGATCATCTTTTCTTGTAAGTTTGTGAACTCTTTCAATGATTCAATCCAATTGTGGTTTGCTTTGATTGCTAATACCTTAGCCCTTGTGCTTGCATGTGCATTCTTGGAAATTGATTTATTTTGACTAAATCATTGCATCATGTAAATAAATTGCATATAGATAGATTGCATTTAGTTAGTTTTATTGAATAAATATTAACACACTTTGCTTCTTTCTTGACTTTAGCATGAGGACATGCTTAGTTTTAGTGTGGAGAGATTTGATAGACCCCGATTTCGTAATTTATCTCGTGCTTATTTTAGGGGATTTTACCACCTTTTCCCACATTTATTCAATGAAATAGCATGGTTTTGTAATTCTCCCTTGAATTTTGCTTAAGTGTAAAAACATGCTTTTTAGGCCTTAAATTGGTAATTTTGATTCACTTTAATTCCATTCGATGCCTTGATGTGTGTGTTGAGTGATTTCAGGTTTATAAGGCAAGCATTGGATGGAAGAAATGAGTAGAAAAGCATACAAATGGGAGAATGCATGAAGAAACAAAGATTGGGAATGCATCAAAGGACGCGCGCGCGCACAAGGCGCGCACGCGCAAAAGTGGTCTCGCCCATAGACGCGTACGTGTACATGCCGCGTCCGCGCGGATGGAAAATTTGCCAATCGACGCGCACGCGCACATGGCGCGCACACGCCGGTACTCTCACGTGGCCCACTTAAAAGCAAAACGCTGGGGGTGATTTCTGAGCTACCCAGGCCCAAATCCAACTTGTTTCTGAGTGTATTTCATACAGAATTGAAGTCCAAGCAAAGAGGGAGCAATTGTTTGAAGTTTTTGCATCATGTAGATTAGTTTCTAGAGAGAGAAGCTCCCTCTTCTCTCTAGAATTAGGGTTCTTAGGATTAATTGCATCATAGATCCATGTTTAATTCCTTGCTTTCATCTTGTTTCTTCTACATTTTCATGCTCTAGTGATGTAATCTTCTTGTTCCCTCTTGTTAATTTTCCTTTTCATGCCTCTTTGTTTAGGATTGATGAACACTTGTTAGATTTGGATTTTCTATTAATGTAATTGATGTTTGATGTCTTTTATTGTGAATTTGAGTTGTTGATCTTGTCTCCTTACAATTTGTAGTTGATAGATTTTACTATTTCTTATCATTTATTATGCTTTTTTTTATGCCTTCCAAGTGTTTGACAAAATGCTTGGTTGGATGTTAGAGTAGATTTTGAGCATTCTTGGCTTGGAAAGAGTAATTAGGTAATCTTGAGTCATGAAAACCTAACTCTTGTTGGTGATCTAGAGTTGTTAGCTAGTATTGTTTCCATTAACACTAATCTCTTGCTAATTCACTTAGTGAGATGATTAGGACTTTTGGATTGAGATTAGCTAGTCTTGTTAGAGTTTCTCTCATGGAAGATAACCTATATCTTCTTCCAATGTTGGAGATGATGTAATAAGATAAATTCTTGTTTATATTTATGACATGATTAATTAGTCTTGTTTGACATTCTCCCTATATGAAGATGACATGATACCTTCTTCCGTTTGTTGGAGTTGACTAAATAAGATGAATTAATCAATGTATGACTAGGATAGAAAGCCTATGATCTCAATTCTTGCTATGAATGTCTCTCTTTATTACTTGCTTTCTTTAGTTTCTTGCTTGATTTACTCTTCTTTTCATTTAAATTCTTGTCCATTTACTTCCTTGCCCCTTTATCAATCATACCCCCTTGTTCCTTCATAGCCAATAATCATTCACTTCATTGCAATTCCTCGTGAGACGACCCGGAGTCCAAATACTCCGGTTAATTCTTATTTGGGGTTTGTACATGTGACAACCTAAATTTTTGTATATGAGGACTCTTTGTTGGTCTAGAACTATACTTGCAACGAGAATTCAATTAAGAAATTCTATATCAACAAAAGTTCACACATCACATACCTTGGCCGATTTTCACGTATTATCTGAAACGCCACCAAAGAGGCACCAAACACAGCTCCAAAGATCCAAAATTCCCAAAGTAAGCGCACCCAAACTCTACCAAGCTACCAATGTATATAAATAAGCTCCAATTTACATACACACCAATCTAATTCACATATATGACACATTCATTTCCAAAATTCAATACCTAATATACTTAATTAAGGAATTAACTAAGGTTCTAGAATTCTCACCTTACCAACGGGAAATTGGGACAAGACTCAGCAAGTCCACCAAGTTAATTTGATCCTAAACACCGAAATTTAATAATTTTCAACATCTTTGCACATAAATTTTCGAAACTGAAACTGAGAAAATCGAGGAAGAAAATGTGACTTCCTTACCTTACAATGCAATGGGCTTTGTAGAGCTCGACGCCATGGACGCGTGGACGCAAACGGTGCGACGATCGAAGTTCAGAGCAAAACGTTATGAAGTATTGAATCGGAACCAAAGGTTTTGTGAATTACCTCATGTTCTTTCATCCCTTTGAGAATTCTATGTTCTTTGCATGCAGAAGAGAGAGAAGTGAGCTGAAGCTCACTTATATGAGTGAATTGGTTGGGCCCACAGATCCGGTTTGGGTCCGGTTCAACCAGTTCGGTTTGTTTGGCTCAATCTTGGGTCAAATTCTTTAAAATTCTTGTCAAAATTCTTTAAAATTAATATTTATATTTCTAATTCCATTTATTAAAATTTAATTTATTGACTAATTATTCGCTAATTTTACAGGATTTACAGAAATAACTTTTATCGTGTGGTAAAATAATTAGTAGCTAAGATGTATGAAATAAATCATGAATGGATGACTAATATTAATCTTGGGACATAATTATTAAAGTAAATTTACCATTGATTCCGAGTTTTTTGACTACTAATTTTTTCAAAGTGAATTTCCGACTCAAAAAGTCTTTAATGGGAAAAATAAACTAATGACAAAATAAGTACTTATTTTTTATTAGTCAAATTTGACATAGAAAAATTAATTACTCTCATAAAATTAAATTTGACCCATTAATTATTATTTTTTAATTTATTTTCATTTTTTTAATCATTGGGTCTGGCTCACTAAAAATTTTTGGATCGTGGTTTAAGATTTTGCAAAATAAATTATAAAATAGCCAAAAAAATTAGTTTTTCAAAAATTGAATTCTTACAAATGAAGTCTACTTTGTTGTATTTTTAGGATTTATCATTGATTTTGTTAAATTTTATTTTTAAAATTTATTTTTAGGACTTAGAATTTAATATCTACAGTTTAGGATAGTTTACGATTTAGAATTTAAAATTAAAATTTATAATATTTAATAATTTAAGATTTAAGATTTAAGAAACAAATGTAACTGATTTGATTAAAAATGTTTAAATTTGATTTGAATTTAATTTTGGGTAATTTTTGTTTTTGTAGGAAGCTTGCTTGGAGATATTTGATTGATTAACAAATACAATCTTAGTAGAACCCACGTAATTTTATATGGGTGTTAAATCAGGACTAACTATAAGGATATACACGTAGCCGAATCTTTTAAATTTCTTTTTGTTTATGTGAAGAGTTTCATTAACTATTCAAAAAAAATTATATGTTTATTATTAACTGTTTTTTAGATTGATCTTTTATGCTCAGATAATCCATATTAAATTATTATAAACTATGTCTTGATGAATAAATATATATGGATCCATGAATCCAATCTGTAATTATATTCTAAGTGTATTCAGATATATTAAATAATACTAATTGATCTAATAATTTTAATTGATTCTAATTATATTCTAACATAATCAAAGACTAGTTATCTTAAACTTGACTTGTGATTATCTAATTTTGACTTATAGCAGTTCTTCATATTTTTTAATTAATGTCTTTTATATCTCTAATAAGATTGAATAATAATTTTTTTTGCTGGAAAATAGTTACAAAAGCAAGTTTAATGGTTTGCTTTTTATAATAAAATAAAAAATTTATTATTTCTCCAAACATCATTTTTGGATTTTAGTTCTTCAAATACAATTTTTTTTTTAATTTAGGGAGAGTTTGTCGCACCCGGTGAACTCTATAAAAAGTATAGAATTCGCCTAACTCCCGGCGGACTCCACTTCAATTATTTTCGAAATACACGAAACTCAAATTTTTAAGCCATTATCATAGTATCCAAGAGAACATAGGAGTAAACAAAAATACTCAAACAACAAGCATGGCTTCTTCAACGTTACTGGCAGCAATGGTAACTATTTTCATAGTTTTCAAAATTTAGGTTTTCGAAAAATTTTCAATGGTTGCCATCATCCATTGTGAAGGTTAAAAATTTGGGTAAATTTGGGTTTTTTTTCTGAAATAAAATAATTTTTTTTTATTTTTTCAAACACCATTTTTCAACTTTAATTCTCCTCTCCAAAAATTTTTAATGGTTGTCATTCTCCATTGTGAAGTTTAAAAATTTGGGTAAATTTTAGATTTTTTTTCTGAAATAAAATAAAAAAATTATTATTTTTTCAAACACTATTTTTCAACTTTATTTTCCCTCTCCAAAAATTTTTAATGGTACCGTTTGTACCCATAAAATATGAGTTCCGTATAACAAAATTATCCAAATACTAAAAAATCATTTTAAAACCCCAAATTACCCTTTTTCTATAACACCCTAACTACCAAAGCTCACGCTTCCGGCTGCGCAACTCTGATAGCTCGGACATTACGACGACACTTATACTATTTAATACTAAAATATGAGCCTGTTTAAAACTTTAAACCGCAATACCGCTCCAAAAAATACTTTCGTTCGATAACGTACATCCATAACGTACATCCAATACAATTCCTATCCCTCTTACAGATTATATCAAGATAAAGGCGAGGGTACAATAGACCATAACTAAAACAATACAGAGCATCACAACAACAATTAAATAAGCTCTTCTTAACTTCTGCGCCCATATCCTAAAAGGAAAAAAATGTAGGGGGGTGAGAACATCATCCTCGAAAGGGTTCTCAGTAGAGAGTTTTTGGGAATTACTGTAATAGGATACGTGAAGATAAGTCGTACCAGTGATTAATAACCTTCTTATGCCTCTTTTCACAAACAATGGTTATCAATAAAAGTAAAGTCGAAAATCTTTTCTGAAAGAGGAACCATTCAATTCTCAAAAACATCAAAAGCCTTTCAAAAAGGTTTATCTATACTGAACCAAAATAGCCTTTCATATCTTTCCAAACCATAACCACAAAACCGAAACCAACCATTGGTCCATCTCAATTCAACCACGGCCCTAGGCCCAAACAATCCATCCAACAACCAATCACCACAATCCAACAGAGTCCCAGTTGCAAACACAGATAGGAGGTTCAAGCACAAACAAACAGTTACAGCAAGTAGAACAAGTAGCAGTTAATCTCAAGTAATCACATAGGCAAACCAAGTACAATATGCACACGCAAACAATGTCACATAGATGCATATGATGCATGCCTGTCCCTAGTGGCTGATGATATCATCTGTCGGTTATATAGCCAACCTGACACGTCCTGGTAGCTAACCATGGACAGAAACACCCATCGCGGAGCAAGTAGGTTTGAGCTACAACCCCATTGCTACTACCCGCTCAACCCAGAGCCAGTGGAATAACCACTACTGCGGCTACTACCCAGGCGGGTGTTTAAAAGCTCAACCTGGAGCGAGTGGAATCACCACTACTACCGCTACTACCCAGGTGTCACAGTCTCTAACCTGGAGCAAGTGGGATGAACCACAACCCTTGCTACTACCCAGGTATCTCAAGCATATATTCATTCAGTCCTAGCCATGGATCAACATCCATCTCAGCCATCCGGCTTAAATTCATAATTCATAGTCAGTCATACGGCCCATAACTCATTTGCCAATCAGCCATAAATTAATATCATACACAGCCATTCCGGCTCACGGTTCAATCCAGAACCAGCCAATATTCATAATCATACACAGCCATTTCGGCCCATAACAAAACAGCACTTCCACCATCCAGCATCATCAAATTTATAAAACCGGCATTTAAGCCATAAATCACTTTTTCTCAAATCGCTTCACTTTGAAATCAAGTTTCAACTCTTTTCAGCCTTGGCTTTAGAAATCTCGTTTCTCAAATCATCTCAGGCTCATAAGCCAAATTTACTCAAAGTGAGTTCCCTTTTTAAAACAAAGCCACTCTCGGCATTCTCTTTCCAAAACTTCCAAAACCATGGCAAGTTAAGGATTTATTTCAAAGTATTCAAAATCACCCATCCAACAATGGGATTTTATAACCAAAAGTTTCCCGACAGAGTCCCAAGTCTTTAGGGGGAGAATAACATAACTCATTTCGCCAAATTCATTTAAAATCATTAAAACCTTGGCTTTCCGATTTGAGTAATAAAATAGGATCTAAGCCAAACCGAGTCACGTAATCATTTACTTCTTTCAAAGCCGTTTCCTTACTTAGGCAAAACCAACTTCAACCCCCATGATAAATTCGAGAACGTTTCAACTGTTCAAAATTGTTTTAGTCTTGCAAGAATTCAAAATTCAAAGAGTACTTAAAATATTTCTCAAAACATTTCAAAATGAAACTTGTCAATAGACATTCAGGTTCTTTCAAAGTCATTGAAACTCCTCCAATTGAAACCCTCAAGTCAAATTCAAAAGCATTGCCCTTGTCACATTTAAAATAGCTTTAAAACATAAGTCTCATCTAAATAACTTCCTCCTGAAAGAGATACAATGCCTTTCTTAAGAAGCAAGACTAAATCAATTTCCTCTTTAATAATTTATTTCAAAAGCATGAATCATCCTTTTCTTGATAATTCAAATAAAATAGTAGAAGTCTTTAACTCATCATTTTTCCAGACAACTTTCAATAAAGACTCGGATTTTATAGAAATTTCGGCAGCATCTCCCCTAAAACTTGGACTTTGCCACCCGGTTCGGGTCCCAACTAAACCGTTCCACAATCCTTTTCAACAGTCCAGAATCCAAAATCAATTCAAAATCAAGCTAAATCCAACAGTCGCCTCATTGGCATATCTCAAGAAAACCATTTCAAAATCACACCAATATCAACTGAATTAACTCATTTCCAAAGCTTTAAAGAAACGGTTCAGCAACATTCATCAAACCAGATCATTTAAAGCAAGCCAGGCTGAATTCAAGAGTGGATTCTATTTTTCACATTCTCAATAAAAATTAACTCAAATCAATTCTCAACGGGTTAAACTCGATCTCAAAGCTTTAAAAAAATCAACTT
Organism: Arachis hypogaea; assembly: GCF_003086295.3. NCBI lineage: Eukaryota > Viridiplantae > Streptophyta > Magnoliopsida > Fabales > Fabaceae > Arachis > Arachis hypogaea. Next base: position 101,310,631 of record NC_092051.1, read on the forward strand.
GAAAAGCATTTCGTTTCACAAAACCACACAACAATTCAACCAACAGACGTTCATAACCAACCAAGGCAAATCAAGCCATACATAAGGCCGATACAATCACCAAATACACATTCACTCACATCAGTATCCATATGTAATAAATCCAATATATAAAATATAGTTTTTGGAAAGCGCCCCTACCTTAAAACGCAATTCCATAACCCAAACGCCTCACAGAGTCCTTTCCGCCTCAACCCGAACTGACGGCAACCAAAATCTCAGCTCCAAGCCACTTTTGCAACAGTCTCAACAACTCTAATCACAACATACAACAACCGAACTCAATCTTATAGCAATTAACGCCATAAACCTCAGCGTGAGATTACAGAACAGTAACGAAAGGGCTTTCAAATCGAAACGCTTACCGAACCAAAGAAGGAATGGCTGAACCGAAACAGCGGCGGTCTCCGTGCCGGTTCAGCGGCAACTCAGCTACCTCAAGCGGCAGCGGCGACAAATTCCGATCACGACAACTGGAACCAACACGCAGTGACTATAATATCCTCGGAATTCAAAAAGGACAGAAACCACAATTAAAACCCTTACCGGCAAACTTTTTTGGCGACGGCAGCTGGGTCTCAAGTGGCAGAAACTCAGCCTGGAGCTCCGGCGGTGATCCCAGAAGCCACATAACCACTCCCGGCGGTCAGAAACACAGAGGTGCAGCTTACCCCTCCGACAGCGACACCTACGGTGGCCTGAACCCTTTTCCGGCGGCGGTGAGACCTCTAACAGCGCCGGCGCGGCTCACTCTGCTCCATAGCACAACGGCGCCTGGCCCATCCCCCACCGCGAGCTCTTTGCCTCTCGCTATCCTTCGTGGCGGCTCTGGTGGCCGTTCCTGACGGCGATGGCAGTAGGGGTGGCAGAACAAACCACCATCGCACCTCATGCTCCCCGCAACCTCCTTCTCTCTCCTCGAAGCTCGATGTCGGCATCAATCCGAGGTGACGGCGATAGCACACGGCGGCGCAGCTCTGCGCGGTGGGTCGTGCTCCTCCTCGCGTGACAGAGGCGCAACTGCTGGCTCCAGGAACGGGACGAAGACGCGGTGACCCCGACGGCAACTGGGCACAGCCCGCGGCTCCATGGGTGGCGGCGATGCTGTGAGCTCCCCTTCTTCTCTCCTCTGCCGCGTGGCTTCTTCCCCCTTGCTCGGTTCTGGTCCTCGTGATGGCGGCGAGCGGCGAGCAGCTCGGCGGTGACGGTGAGGCCCGCCGGCGCCAGCCCGCGCCTCTCTTCCTCCCCTGCTTCCCTTTGCATTCCCTGTTTCCTCCTGGCCCTTTTCTCTCTTTTGTTTCTTCTGGTAGTAGCTGTTGCTACTGTAGTGTTAGGTGCGTGTGTGTGTTGGGTTCAGGGGAACCGAGTAACCGGGTAGGGTTTTTCAGGGTTAGGGTTTATTTTCAAAAATTAGGGTTAAGGGCATTTTAGTAATTTCACTTAAAAATAGGTATAATGTAGTAATTAGAAATAAATTCTAATTCAACAATAATAGTGCATAAAATACTATTTGCTCATCAATTTCACACTTTATTTTCAATAAAATGTCCAAATCTAAAAATTAGAAATAATATAATTAATTTCTCTATTTTCCAAAATAGCATTATTAATATTTAAAATTTTAATTATTTAATCCAAATCATGTAAAACCCCTCTTATTTCATAACTGCCAAATTCATAATCTGAATATAGAAAATAACCCAATAATTATAAAATTGGATAAAAATCATAACTCGTCTCAAATTCAATAAATCAAAACTTGCCTTAATTATCTTTAATAAAATGATTTCCGAAATTAAGGCTATAAATAACTATATGATTTGAGACTTGATCATAATAAGACTTTTCAAAAGTTCTGGGTCTTACATTTCCTAAACCTAATCTCAACCCCCTTCTTCCAAATCTCATCCCTTCCTTTATTCTTTTCAGAAATTTCACAACCTCCTTCACCAACACCACCACCATCTCCACCGCCACCAACCGTCAACCTCACCTTTCTCTTTCTCCACAGCCATAAACAACAACGATAGTGATGATCATTTATTTCTTGCAACCTTTGCTTCCTACAACTGCTCATCTGCTCTACGCCTTGCGTTCTTCTCCTCTTTTATCACAAACACGCCGCCACTCATTCCTCTTCTCAACCACCTCCATTTCGATGACCACCATTCTATCACTATTTCTTACCTCACCACTAAGTGCGGTTTCTTCCATGAAAACGCTCTCAAAGCACACAAGCGCGTTCTCTTTGACACCCATCAAGCCAGATTTCGTCATCTCTTCTTCAAAGTCCACGGTTTCTCACTCTCCCGAATCACCACCATCATGTGCAAGATTCCTGTGTTACTCACATGCGACCCCACCAAAGTGATCTTGCTAAAGTTTCAATTTTTAGCATCCAAAGGTGCTTCTCCTTCTGACATTGTATTGAAAGTGATTGAGAAAGGGTGGTGATGATAATGGCGGTAATAGTGTTGATAGGATTTGGGATTGGAAAAGTGATGATGAGAAGTAAAATTAAAAGTTAGAATGAAGTTGTTGTAGTTTATGGCTGTGACAGTGGAGAAGGAGGAAGATAAGGCTGACGGTTGGTGACGGTGGCGGTGATGATGGTGTTGGTGAAGGAAGTGGTAAAATTGATGAAAAGAATAAAGAGAGGGTTGAAATTTGCGAGAGGGGTATTGAGGTTAGGGTTAAGAAAGGGTAATTTGGGATTTTTAGGTTATTTTTCAACGTTTGAATAATTTTGTTATATAGAATCCATCTTTTATGGGTAGAAATGGTAGTTTATTCTTTTTTAATTAGTGTCTTTTATATCTCTAATAAGATTGAATGATAATTTCTTTTACCGAAAAATGGTTACAAAGGCAAGTTTAATGGTTTGTTTTTTATAATAAAATAAAAAAAATTATTATTTCTCCAAACATGATTTTTGGATTTTAATTCCCCAAATACGATTTTTTTTTGTAATTTAGGGAGAGTTCGTCGCACCCGACAAACTCTATAAAAATTATAGAGTTCGCCTAACTCCCTGCGAACTCCACTTCAATTATTTCCAAAATACACGAAACTCAAATTTTTAAGCCATTATCATGGTATCCAAGAGAACATAGGAGTACACAAAAATATACAAACAACAAGCATGACTTCTTCAACGTTGCTAGCAGCAATGGCAACCATTTTCATAGTTTCCAAAAATTTAGGTTCTCCAAAAATTTTCAATGGTTGCCATCATACATTGTGAAGCTTACAAATTTGGGTAAATTTCGGTTTTTTTTTTGAAATAAAATAAAAATTTTTTATTTTTCCAAACACCATTTTTCAACTTTAATTTTCCTCTCCAAAAATTTTTAATGGTTATCATTGTCCATTGTGAAGTTTAAAAATTTGGATAAATTTTAGATTTTTTTTCTGAAATAAAAGAAAAAAATTATTATTTTTTCAAACACCATTTTTCAACTTTAATTCTCCTCTCCAAAAATTTTCAATGATTGCTATTGTCTATTGTGAAGCTTACAAATTTGGATAAATTTGTATTTTTTTCTGAAATAAAATAAAAATTTATTGTTTTTTCAAACACTATTTTTCAACTTTAATTCCTAAAATATGATTTTTTTTCATAGAAAGTTCGTCGCACTGTGAACATAGTTGTCATTACTGCCAGTAATATTGAAAAAGTCATGCTTGTTGTTCTGTGTATTTTTGTGTACTCTTATGTATTCTTGGATATTATGATAATGGCTTAAAAATTTGAGTTTCATGTATTTTAAAAATAATTGAAGTGGAGTTCGCTAAAAATTTAGGCGAACTCTATAAAAATTATGGGAGTGTGACGAACTCTTCCTAAATAAAAAAAATCTTATTTAGAGAATTAAAATCTAAAAATTATATTTAAAAAAATAATAAATTTTTTTATTTTATTATAGAAAAAAACTCCAAGTTTAATATGTTAGAGATTGAAACTCTAAAATTACTACATTTATATTAGACGTGGCTCCTGTATTTAAAGCCAAATGAGCTAATAAAATAGAATGTTCGTTTTCATTAGGTCCAAATTAACAGAAATGATATTTTTTTTTATTTAATATTTAAAACAATAAATAAAGTCGTCCATATATATATATTTATAACAATAAATGAAATAGTTAATGTACGTGATTATAATTAACTATTTATATATATTTATACACAAAATATATTAAAAATTATAATTTTTTAAAAATCTCCCAATATATATATATATATATATATATATATATATATATATATATATATATATATATATATATATTATATATATATATATATATATATATCAATATTGTGAAAATCAAATTGAACTGACTAATTGAACCGCTATTCAGTCTGATCCAAATCTTAAGAAATATCGTCTTCTTGTTGACTTGATAACAAATTGCAAAATTGTCTAAAAATCTGTGAATCAAATGAAACTGGAATCCAAACAATTTATGAAAGTATTCTCGATTTTTAAACTTATGACTCTCATCATATTCCTAAAAGCACAAGTTTAGAATATTAATTATTTGACAATATCGATAGAAGCTTTAAGACACAATCCATTTCTTAAAATTTGTTGTGGATTTTCTTATCCAATACTTTAACGATGTGACATGATTAGTTAAGAAAATCTTTTCAAGACTTAATAGGAATATTATGAGAAGAATAAGGAAGTTTATTCACATGAGATAATAATTCACAATCGTTTTTATTATTCACTTTTTTCAATTATAAAATCTTTCTTATGTGATTAGACTTGATTATCTAGAAAATAAATAACATAAAAGGCAAAATGCAGCATCCACTTTTAAAAATATTCTAATAAAAAAAATTATAAACAAATAAGCTTTAAAATAATGAAGATGACTTTTAAGATTAGAAAGATGATACTCTTCATCCATGATAAATTGATACGGTCCAGACTTTAAATATGTTTTATGGATTTTCATCTCATTGCACTACAAGAAAAACGTTGAGTACTATCAAATTTATCGTCGGATTTAGCATCTCAGAGTAGCGGCGGATTTACCGTCAAATTTACTGTCAGTAACGGCATTGAATTTGTAAGGTTATATAATTACCAGCGGATTTAAGTTTCTGACAGTAACTTCGCCGGTAATATTTGGAGGGAAACAAAAATATATTGGCGCATCCTTTAGCATCAGATTTACCGTCAAAAAAATTCGACAATAAACCAACTTAGTTTAACAATGCATTTTGGTGACCCGAAACGGTTTACCATTGGATTTTTTCAACAGTAACTGGGACGTAAATTAAAAGTGCGAACTTTCTTCCCCTTATACGAATTTCGTTCTCTCTCTCTCTCTCTCACTTCTTCCACTCTCTCATCGCCACCATTTGCCATTGTCGCCGATACCACCACCATCACAACCCACTCTCCACCACCATCAACCCACCGCCGCCCTCACCATCATCGCGCCGCCGCTGCCCTGCTTCGCCGCAAGTCCAACCTTCAGTGTAGCAAAACAAGGAAGCCCCTGTTCCAGTCTTCTGGTGAGTTCTCCAGCCTTCAGTGACCACCCTTCTGCCACGTCTAGCTCCAGCAACATCATAGGCCACTGCATCTTCACATCTTCTTTGTTCTCTCCTTGTTCTGCATTTTAGGTTTCTTTAACATCTATTTTTCTTTCTTCTTCAAATTTGATTTTGGTTAGGTTATTTTATTATTAGTTAATTTAGTTTGAGTTAATTTTTTGATTTTCATGGATTTTAGGTGGTTAAGATAGATTAGTTTTAGGATTATTAGTTTGTGTTATATTGCTGAAAGTGTTGGAATTTGAATGAATTGATGGATAACTCTGCTGATTTTGTGTTGAATATGCTGAATTTGTGTGAAGTGATGTTAAAAGACTATTTGTTTTGTTGAACAATTGCTAAAATTTGGTTGGATAGGATTGACTTAAATTTGAATTGTCAACTGTTACTTAGTTGCATTGATTTTGCATCTTTGATGTATGTGCACGCCAAGTGTTTGTTTATATGCTTCTATGTCTATCGTTTGTTTTAAATTGCATGTTGTAGCTATCATGTAATTTAGGATGTTTGAGTTTTTTCTTGGCATAGTTAATTAAATCTCTTTGTGATAAAGCATTGTAATGTGTTAGAAATTATTTGCTAATTGAGTTTTGAGTATATATGTTGTGTGTGAATGCCAAGTTGGTTTCTTTGATAAAAAAAAGGAACTTCAATCACAACACAACACACTCTAAAACTCCTCTTTTGTACAATCCATCACAATTGCATCAATTCCAGTTGCCTAAGTGTTTTTTAGTGCTTTTGGCGTGTTTGGTTGCTTTAACTTTCAAATTCTCTTTAAAACATCTTAGGCACGCTAATTTGAGAGAATTCAGTTCTTGATTTGTTGTTGTGACATTATGGTTGAAATTGTTGTATTATTCTAAGATACTTGCTATTTAGATTATGAAATGTTGAACTTAATGTTGTGGTATTAGTTATAAGAATTACATTGGTATTATTATAATTTATTGTTGATTTATTGTTCTGAATTTTTGTTAATTGGTATGCTCTTTGCAAATATAACGATAAGTAAAGGTGTTGCGGATCAGGCTGCTAGTCAAGGAAGTGGTCGTTGTAGAGGGAGGGAATAATTGTATGAAAAATAAATTTAAATAAAAAAATTAAAATTGACCATTTATTTCACAATAATTTTTAGAAAAATTGATATTACCATCGGATTTACCAAGGGAATAATCCGACAGTAATAGTGTGGGAAACAACATATTGTGGCACCAACATTACCGACAGAAAAATCTGCCAGTAACCAAACAGTTTTTCGAGTAGGTAATCCGTTGTAGAATCTGACGGTAATTACTGTCGGACAAAAAAAATCGACGATAAATATTTACTGGCGAGGTATATATATCGTCCGATTTCTTTGACAGTAAATTCAACTGTAACTTAATTACCGTCGGATTTTGTTTGTTTTTCTGACGAAAAATCTGATTGTACTCAGTTTTTTTCTTGCAGTGTTGATTGATAGGATAATTCCAAATTTATAGACGTTTTCCCTAATCACGTAACAATGCATCAATATTAATTTGTTTAATTTCAATCCTTGTTGTTATGGAATCAAGTAGTTGAATATCTTATTCAACAAATTGTGCCACAAGTTGTGTCACATGTTGCTCAATAACATTTTGAACATTATTCAAAGAGTTTGAAGTATAATTTTTGTTCATCATCGATTCATTCTTTTCTCTTGAAAAAAGAGTGAATTTTTTTTTTATTTTTGACATTTTTAAGTCTTAACTACCTAACAAAAACATTTGCATATATGTTTTTTAAAAAAACTAATTAACCCTATTGAGTAATAACAAATAATTATAGAAATACTAATACTTAATAACCAACAGTAACAAAATAGAAAAAACAAAAGAGAAGTTATTATTTTATCTTTCTATTTTATGTTCCAAATCTCAACGAAAAGTAGCCTGTTGTGTTTTATCTAACTCTTACTTCAATTTTTGAATTCTATTGTCCATTATATAAAATAATAATTTTGGAGTCCTGGTCCTTACTTCTCTTTCTTTGATTCTCTCTGTTTTCTTTTTCAAGAGATTTTCTATTCATTATGTATAGAAAGAGAATTGGAATGAGAAGATAGAAAATCTTAATTTTTTTTACATGGAGTGCACAAAAGTAGACTTTGATGTAGAATAATAAAACTTGTATTCTTGTGAGCATTTAGTGTAACCTACAAAATAATAGCTAGTTATTCTTGTATCTAGTTTTTTTCTGTCATCTAACCTATGAGATTATGCTTTAATTGGACATCCTCAAATATGTAAGTAATTTATACTAAGTTTTTTACCAATCCAAATTTCATAATAGATTTGTTAATTGCTTTGCTTGGTGTCTCATTAAGAATGTACACTATGATCTTTGTAGCTTTTTTCAAAGTGATTTAGGCAAGGAAGAATTATTGATAATACTTTCACCATATCTTTATGAGTTCAGTTTTTTTGTTCTGCAATATTGTTCATGTTGGGTTTGTCAGACATAGTATATTATGGAGTAATATTGCACTCCTCTAGAAATAACATAAAAAATTTTGGACATTGTTCACCTGATCCATCATACTTTTGTAATATTTACCATTATAATGGGATTTGACAATTTTAAAAGACTTGAGAACATCTAAGGATTGAGATTTTTTCATGAATTAAATATAGACACAATAATGAGAGAAGTATCTATGAACGTAATAAAATAATCTTGTCGATTCCAAGAAGGAGTAGGGCATGGACTGTATATGTATATGTATGTTTGTATGTATTAGTTTTAAGATATTTTTAACTCTCTTAGTGTCTACTTTCTTTTTATTTATTATTTCTTCTTTATGTTCTCAGTGCAAACCTTAAAGTCTATCAAATTTAGGGGTTTAATAATTTTATCTGACACAAATCTCTTAATTCTTTATTTAGAGATATAGCTTAAGCTTTGGTGCCATAATGATACCGAATTCTCATTTAGTTTTTGTTTTATACTGTTTGTAGTATTTCATTATTACAAGAATTTAAATAAAGCCTATATAAATTATCCATCAAATGACTGAAGAATATATTATTCGAATTAACTTCATTGACTTCATAAAAGGATTAACTTCATTGATTACGAATGAATAATAATAATAACCTGATTTGTCAATTTCAATGAACAATAATAATAACCTGATTTGTCCAGATGATGAACAGAAACTTAACTCCATTTAAACAATATATAAAAATGTCTCAAATAAATTCAAATCAATTTCAGTCATAAAACATAATCTAAAGTTCCTATAACTTCTACTGCAACTATATTATCATCTACTACATGAATGTATCTTCCAGCATCCTTCGGTAGTCAGCTTTACAAGCAATCTTGAATACTTACGCATTCATTTTATCACATAAAACATAGAGAGACTTTTTGAACCTAATTATGACAATGAAAACAAGTCTTAATCTAAAATTTCTCTAATCAATTTTAGCCTACATCACAAATCTTTCTCAAAATCAACTTGTCATATTCTTCCCTTCCCTTAAGGAATAGCCAACACAACAATTGTTGGAGTAAAATCATGACTATAATCCATATGAAAGTAGAGTATGTTGTGGAAACTCCTAACATCCATCTCCAAGTCCCAGGAGTAGAAATGAAGGCGAGGTTGATGCAGTAAGCTAGCAATCAATTGCTTCCACTAATGAAGAAGATATTGAAACTAAGAAGGGCTCCTCGAACTTTGGTTGGAAAAGCCTCAAAGATGTATAAAGGGGGAGCTATTGAAGCCAAGTTGATGCCAAGGCCAATGAGGACTCTAGTGACTGTGAGGATAGTAGGGAAAGTTGCAGTAGCCATAATGATATGTGTTCAAGATGGTATTTTTGATATTTTAGAAATAAGGTGCAGAATGATAATCTTGTCATCTTTAAGGTTCTGAATACTAGAAGAATTATATTATGTTGGTGTTGGACAATAAAGAGACTAAGTTCGTCCCAAAAGCAATAATGTTGACTTGGCGGCACTCATACATGAAGAGAAGATAAGACTCATTGGACTAAATAAGGACATCAAGTATTAAATTTGAAATTATTTTGTTAGATTTAAATTTGATTTATTGTCAGGAATTGTTAAAAGATTTGATTTTTTTTAATTGTTTAGCAGAATTTTTAGAAGTTTAAAATTTAAATCAAATATGATCTAATCTAGTAAGATCAAATACATATCTTTAGAAGCTTAAATTTAAATCAAATATGATCTAATCAAATCATATAAAATCTTATTTAAATTAGTTATAATTGATTTAGAAGTCATATCTTTTATTTAATTTTAGATTTGATAGTTTTATTCATAGAAGATTTTGTCCACATTAGGCAGATCAATTAAGGGTTTATTTAAGTAAGTTTGTAAGATATTTTATGTAATTTTTTATCAATAAATTTTATGGGTGCTTTTATGCATGTTTTTCTGTATGTATTCAAGTGAGATGAGTAATTTTTTTTGCTTGTTGCATGAAGAAATTAAAAGATCCAGCCTAAGGTAACTCTTAAAGTTAGTTCTTTCAATTTTATCCCTTTGATCTAGGTTATTAGGTTCGTCTATAATTAACCCAATTCTTTTGAGCTTATCTGATGCACAATACAATTTGAAACATTAGATTATATTGATAATAGATCTAATGGTTTATATTTAATCTATAAATAATTTGTTAAAATTTATAAATAACTTATTAAAATTTATACTAAAAAATAACAAATTTTAATATTTTAAATTTGCCCCAACAATAAAATCTAAATCTAATAACCCTCGTTTCAGCTCCTAGAAGAACTTCCCAAAAAAAATCTATCATCATGGTCATGGAAGACCACCGTCATAGAAGACCAGCCACTTCTTCCTCTTCTCTTTTCTGTACCAGGTACCTCCATGAAGCTACTTGATTTCTCGATTTCATCCAAATTCTTGTGATTATGTTTTTCCAAAAACTTTGTCGTTAAAGGCAATGCTTCCTTTTGTGCCGGTGACAAAAGGGGATGATTTCGTGACCCCTCAGTCCATATGTTAGAAAGTTGCAACCTTTTGGTTTCTTTCGTAGGAAGTGAATGATTCTTTTGCTTGCATGTGGCTGTTGGATAATGAATCTTCGGTAGAATTTAGAGTGAGTTTTGTGTTGAATTTTGTTAATTTTAGGTGAGGATGCGGTGGATGGAGAGAAATCTGCTACGGCGGCTTTGGCAGTGGCTGCTGCTGCTGGCTGAATGAAGAAGCAGTCAGTGAAATCGAAATCGGGACCTAAGACATCATGGTGAAAGCTCCTTTCTCAGTGTTCTTAGGTTTGGTTCTTCGCTGTGAATTGAGTGTGCAAATTTTTCTATGTATTTTTTTGTCTTTTGGAGTACTTGAATGGTTTTTGCGTTATGGAATTGGAATGCATGGTTAAAGTTGATCTATTGAAGTGATTTAAACGGATATTAAATTGCTTTGTCTTGAAATTTTGCACTTGACCTGCAAATTTGAATGATTGGATGATTTTGCAAGATACTTTCTGCATTATGGGAACTAATGACTGAAGTTTCAAAAAATGCTTTTAATGCTGCATACTCAATTGTACTGACCGTGGTGCTTGTTGCTCCTCAATCACATGTTGTTTATGAAACTATACCTACTTTCCTTGTTTTATTATATTTACTATGCATAAAGTAAGGAAGGTAGTAAAACTTTGTAGATAAAAGAGGTATCTAATGTAAGAGTAATAAATAGAGAGACAGGAAATAATTATCCCAAAGTGGAAGGGGTGTTGTTGTATGTACTAAGAACTAGCAAGGTCAGAGGTTTTTATAAGATCAGAAATGCCGGTGCTGTTTGTAACTAGTAATGGCTAGAAAAGGTAAGGGTGTAAATTTGATCCTTGGTGCAGTCTATAATGTTGAGAAAAATCCTTTGTTAAACTACTTTAAAGTTTTATGCAGATATGATCTATGATAAGGACATTATGGATGACAATGTTTCATCCATTTAGTGCACTCTACCTAATGAGATATGGCTTGGTTGTTGTTGTATTATTCTGGCTAGAGAAAATTTTGTTTCTTGCAATATCCTGCCATAGTAATGAGCGGATATTTTATATGCTTTTTGGCATCATTTTCATATAGTTTTCAGTATGTTTTGTTTGAGTTTTAGTATGTTTTCATAGGTTTTAGTGCAAAATTCACATTTTTGGATTCTGCTTTGAGTATGTGTTTTATGATGATTTCATGTATTTTCTAGCTGAAATTGAGGAGCTTGAGCAAAAGTCTGATTCAGAGACACAGAAAGCACTGCAGATGCTGTCAGGATCTGACCTTCGTACACTTGGAAGAACTTTTCTGGAGCTACAAAAGTCCAAATGGCACGCTCTCAACGGTTATGGAAAGCTAACATCCAAAATATATAATAGTCAATACTTTGCTTCGGGGAATGAAGGCCCAAAACTGGCTTTCAATGCCCACAGGGAAGTAGCTGGCGTCCAACGCCCAAAAGGGGGTCCTAGCTAGCATTCAATGCCCCTAAGGGGTACTAGCTCGTGGATTTCACTCAAGCTCAGCCCAAACACTCACCAAGTAGGCCCCAGAAGTGGATTTTCGTACCCCTAAGACTAGTTTATCATATTTCTGTAATTCTTAGTTAGCAGATGAGTATTTATACAACAAAGATCACCCTTGTTAGTGATCTTTGCCCATTCGAACCATTCATTATATTTTCGAACAGTATGAGTCACTAACCTGCTAAGTTAGGGTTAGGAGCTCTGCTGAGTTTCATGGAATAATAATATTACTGTTCTATTTTCAATACAATTCTGATTATATTCTCTTATGCATTCTCATTTTCATCTCATGAATTGAGGGTGATCTGTGACAATCACCCTTGTTCTACATGGGTTCCGTGTGAGTCCTGACTAGGATAACGTTGAACTAAAGCTAGAGATTGTATTGCGGATTCCAGTAGAGCATCTGAGCAACTTTGGATAAGTGACATGAAATCCGTTGACTATGGGTGCGTGAGGTCTCTGTGGCGTTAAGGCTAGAGTCAGAGAAGCAGCACTTTCTGATCCGAAAGATCTGCCTTGTCTGTGGCAACTTGAGTAGGATCGCAAAGGAGAGTGGATTACTTAGAGCTTCATCTTCTGCTGTAGTGAAAAACCTAGAGGTGACTTGATGAGAGGACATGAGTCACTTCAACATGGTGGATTGCTACAGTAGAGGAGGTTAACTTGATGAGAGGACATGAGTTAATCACTTACGGCTGCCATTGAATGAATCAGAAAGCTATTAAAGTAGACGGTGAGAAAAGTTAATCCAGAAAGACAAATCATCTCCGAAGCCTTAACTAATCATCCATCGCTATTTTCACAATCAATCTGGTATTTCTACTTATTTTTCTATTTTATGTGTTTTCCATGATAAAATATATTTTCTATCCGCCTAACTAAGATCTGCAAGATAACCACTACTTGCTCAAACCAACCATCTCCGTGAGATTGACCTTCACTCACCTGAGATATTACTTGGACGACCCGGTATACTTGCCGGTCTATCTGTGCAAAATGTGCGGAGCCAGTTTCGTGCACCAAGTTTTTGGTGCCGTTGCCAGAGATTGTTCAGATTTGACAAACTACCGGATTATCTTGTTACTTAGATTAGGTACTTTTTGATATTTTGTTTGAGTCTTTTATTTTATTTTTCAAAAAAAAATAATTTTTTTTTCAAAAATCATTGCTTTTCTTTATTGATCTTTATCTTTTGTTTGAATCTTGTGTCAATTTTTAAGTTTGGTGTCCTTGTGTGTTCTTTCTTTCCTTTGATTTTCGAATTATTCTTTAGTGTTCTTCTTGGTATTCAAGTTGTTCTTGTTTCTTTTCTTATTTTAATCTTAAAATTTTTAATTTTGGTGTCTTTTGGTGTTTGTCTTTCTAATTTTCGAAAATATAGTGTCTTTGATCTAAAAATTTTTAAGTTTGGTGTCTTTAGTTGTTTTTCTCTTTCTTCATTAAATTCAAAAAAAAAAATAAAAAAATATATTTTCTATTTTTAATCAAAATTTTCAAAAATATTGCCTATTTATTTTCAAAAATTTTTAAATTTGGTGTTTTCTTGTTAGTGAAGTTAAATTTTAAATTTCAAATCTTATCTTTTTAAATCTTTATCAAATCTTGTCATATCTTTTTAATTTAAAACTTTTCTATCTTATCTTCTTTTAAATTTTAATTTCAAATCTTTTTAAAACTTTGCTATCTTTTTCAAATCTTTATCTTATCTTGTTTTAAATTCAATTTTTAAAATTTAAATTTCAAAATTCAAAATTTTCAAAATTCAAATTTCAAACTTTTAAAATCAAATCTTTTCCAAACTCCTACCTTATCTTATTTTCAAATCTTTCTTCATTAGTTACTTGTTTTCTCTTCTTTTTCAAAAACTTCCTAACTAATTCCTCTCTCTTCTTTTTCGAAAATTCTTACCTCTCTCTTTCCCTTCTATTTTTGAAAACTTCTAACAAATCATCATTTAATTTTCAAATCTTACTAATTAATTAGTTACTTGTTTATTTCATTTTAATTTTAAAAGTTTAATTCTTTCTACTTCTTCTTTCTCTATCTTCTATTTCGAAAACTTCTCACTTCCTTCTCTTTATTCTTTTTCGAAAAATCACCTATTTAATTCCTTTTAATTAATTAGTTATCTTAGTCTTTAATTTTCTTTTTCTTTTTGAATTTAATTAATAAATAAAAATATAAACAAAAATATTTTTCTAGTTTCCTTTTTACTTCTTACTATCCAATCTCTCCTACCTTTCTTTACCATGAACCCAACTTGGAATGAATAGTTCAGAAGAATTGGGGTTTTACATGGACCCCACTCCTAATTTCTATGGGAGAAGTATCAGCATACCCCCCATTGGAGCAAGTAATTTTGAGCTAAATCCTCAGCTCATTACCCTAGTGTAGCAAAACTGCCAGTACTCTGGACTTTCATAGGAAGAACCTACTGAGTTCCTGGCAAACCTTTTACAAATTACTGACATAGTGTACACTAAGGGAGTAGATCAGGATGTCTATAGACTGCTGCTCTTTTCCTTTGTTGTAAGGGATCAAGCAAAGAGGTGGTTAGACAACCAACCCAAGGCCAGCTTGAAAACCTGGAAGTAGCTAGTAGACAAGTTTCTGAATCAATACTTTTCCCCAATGAAGTTGACCCAATTAAGGCTGGACATCCAAGGCTTCAAGCAAGAGAATAATGAATCTCTTCATGATGCCTGGGGGAGGTATAGAAGAATGCTACGGAAATGCTCCACTGAAATATTTTTAAATAGGTGCAATTAGACATCTTTTATTATGGCCTCACAGACATGGCTAGATGTCTCTAGACCACTCTGCTAGTGGATCTATACATATGAGAAAAATAATTGAAGAGGTTCATGAACTTATGGAGACAGTTACCATGAAGCAGCATCTGTACTCAGGTGATGAGACTTCCATAAAAGGAGAGGTTATGGCCATATCTACTGAATCTAACCCTCCAGAACAAAAAAGCCCATTGACTTAGTAGCTACACGTTCTTGCTCAGCAGTTGCTAGAATTGCAAGAGGCCATGCGAGAAACTCAGACTTCTAACAGGAATGTAGAAGCACAGCTAAGTCAGACCACAAGGAATAGTGTTCCTGGCGTTGAACGCCAGGAAGGGTGTAGCAAGGGTGTTGAATACCCAACCAGGGATGGTCAGTGATAAACCCCAATTTTGTGGTTTATCTTGTATTGAATTTAGGGAATTTTATCGACTTTTCTCACATTTATTCAATGAAATAGCATGGTTTTGTAAATTTCTCCTAATTTGTGCTTAAGAGTAAAAACATGCTATTTAGGCCCAAAAATTGATAAATTTAGTTCACTTTAATTCCATTCGATGCTTTGATATGTTTGTTAAGTGATTTCAGGATTAGAAGGCAAAGATTGGGTTGAAAGAATGAATAAAAAGCACGCAAAAATGGAGAATTCATGAAGAATGAGGATTTGCTGAACTCAAAGCCATGCGCACGCATCACCCACGCATACGCGTGAGAAGGAGTTTTGCCAGCGACGCGCACGTGTCACCCACACGCACGCGTGAGGAGGAATTTTGCAATGCAACGTGTACGCGTGACTCATGCGTACGCGTGACAAGCTGCACGTGACTTCACTAAAGGCAAAACACTGTGGGCGATTTCTGAGCTCAAGGAGTCCCAAATCCAACTCATTTCTGATGCTTTTGAACCCAAGGATTGCAAGAGAATGGGGAGAGAGTCATAGTTTAGTTTTCATCATGTTATAAGTAGAATTCTAGAGAGAGAAGCTCTCTCTTCTCTCTAGAATTTAGGGTAGTTTAGGTTAATTTTCCTTAGATCCAACTTTTAATTCTTGTTTTGATTTCAATTCTCTTTATATTTTATTGTTCTTTTATCTCAATCTTCATAGTTTCCTTGTTAATTTCCTTATTTTGCCATTTTTACTTTCATTACCCTTGTTGGATTTCTATTTTCTTTCATGCAATTTTATGTTTCAATGTCTCTTTATGTTTATCTTAGTTATTATTGTTGATTTCTTACTTTTGTTAGTTATGGGTTTCATTATTCTTGTATTTTGTGATGGTTACTTTTATTGTACTCTAGGTGTTTGATAAATGTTTTCTCTAGTTATTGAGTAATTTTCTTTACTCTTGGCCTAGGCTAGGAATTGGGTGACCTTGAGTCATTTGGTCTCATTGATTTAGTGATTTGAGAACACTTAGTGGTCAATTTGATGACCATTGACACTAGCCTACTACTAAGACAATTAGTAGCTACGTTAGAACTTATGGATTGATATTGATCAAGCCTATTTGACGTAATTCAAGCCTTGAAGTAGACATTGTACGTACTTCAAGCATAGAGGTAGACTAAATGGGTTGGTCCCTCATAATTGTCAATATATAGTTTGTAGACAAGGATGGTGATCTCAATTCCTATGCCTAGCCAAGAGTTTCTTTCACTTTCTTTATTAGTTCTTGTCATTTACTTTCTTGTTATTTACTTTTCTTGTCAACTACAAATCAAACCCCCTTTTCCCCTTCATAGCCAATAATTGATCACTTCATTGCAATTCCTTGTGAGATGACCCAAGGTTTGAATACTTCGGTTTATTTTTATTGGGGTTTGTACTTGTGACAACCAAACATTAAAATTTGATGTGAGAATTATTAGTTGGTTTGGAACTATGCTTACAACGAAGAAATTCTATTTCTATGAGGAATTTCTAGACCGACGATAATTCTATCATCAGTTAGGCACATGCAAATGCTGATAAAACCCTTCCTAAGCAAGCTACTAACCCCCCCTTCCAATTTTGTAGGCATTCACCCAACATCAACTAAAGTTGATGAGTACAGGGCCAAGATGCCATTTCCTCAGAAGCTCCACCAAGCGGAAAAGGATAAACAGTTTGTCCACTTTTCAGATTATCTCAAGACAGTTGAGATCAAGATCCCTTTTGCAGAGGCTCTTGAGCAAATACCTTCTTATGCTAAGTTCATGAAAGATATCTTAAGTCATAAGAAGGATTGGAGAGAGGCAAAAGCAGTCCTCCTTACAAAAGAATGCAGTGCAATAATCCAAAAGAGCTTACCAAAGAAACTCAAAGATCTTGGGAGCTTTATGATACCCTGCATCTTAGGGGATGCAAGCACAAAGTCAGCTCTATGTGATTGATGAGCGGATATTTTATACATTTTTTGGCATCATTTTCATATAGTTTTTAGCATGTTTTGTTCAAGTTTTATTAAGTTTTCATAGGTTTTAGTGCAAAATTCACATTTTTGGATTCTACTTTGAGTTTGTGTGTTTTTGTACAATTTTAGGTATTTTTTGGCTGAAATTGAGGAGCTGGAGCAAAAGTCTGATTCAGAGACAGAGAAAGCACTGCAAATGTTGTCTGATCTAACCTCCTTGTACTCGAAAGAGCTTTTCTGGAGAAACAAAAGTCCAAATGGAGCATTATTAACGGATATAGAAAGCTAACATTCCGAGCTTTCCAGAAATATATAATAGTCCATACTTTGCTTCAGAATTGAAGGCAAAAATGGGCGTTCAATGCCAGCCTCCTGCCCTATTCTGGCATCCCAGTGCCCACAAGGAGGAGACCAGCGCCCAAATGCCCAAAGAGGACCCCCTAGCCAGCGTTCAACGCCCTAGAGGCCTCCTAGCATGTGGATCTCAATCAATCTCAGCCCAAATACTCACCAAGTGGGCCCTAGAAGTGGATTTTAGCACTAAAAGATTGTTTTATCCTTTCTTATGTAATCCTTAGTCATTAGCTTAGTATTTAAAGAAATTTTACACAATCTTCTAATGGGAGATCTTCCATATTTCATTTTTCATATTGTACTCTCTATCAGTATGAGTTTCTAAACCTCCTAGGTTGAGGGAGGAGCTCTGCTGAGTTTTATGGATTAATAAAAGTATTACTGTTTCTCTTTAATCCATGTTTGATTCAATTCTAAGATGTATCTTCGTTCTTCAACTTGATGAATGGTAGCACGAATCCCCACACTTCGTACAACTATACCAACAAGTGCATTGGTTTATCCAAGTAATACCTGAGCGAGTCAGGGTCAATCCCATGAGGATTGTGGTTTGAAACAAGCTATGGTTATCTTGTAGATCTTAGTCAGGCGAGTAGGAGATGTAGGTATGTTTGATTGTTTAAAAGCATAAAAGAGAATAAAAAGAGATCTTAACTAGTTTGACCTTTTATAATAATAAGAAGATGGTTAACGCTTGGAGATGCTTGTCCTTCTGGATTAACTCTGGTCTTACTATCTTCTTCAACTGAGAATGATTTCTTTTATGGCAGGATGTATGTGATCAATGTCGTACAGTTGCGGTCACCAATCTCCTCTAGATTTGAACCCTAGGGTTAGTGTGGATCCACTTGATTGAGGTTGAAGCTTTTGCAGTCTATTGATGAACGGATAATTTATACGCTTTTTGGCATTGTTTTTACATTGTTTTCAGTATGATTTAGTTAGTTTTTAGTATATTATCATTAGTTTTTAAATAAAAATCACATTTATGGACTTTACTATGAGTTTGTGTATTTTCTGTGATTTCAGGTATTTTCTGGCTGAAATTGTGAGACCTGAGCAAAAATCTGATTAAGAGGCTGAAAAAGGACTGCAGATGCTGTTGGATTCCAACCTCCCTGTACTCAAAGTGGATTTTCGGGAGCTACAAAAGTCTAAATGGTGCGCTCTCAATTGCGTTGGAACGTAGGCATCAAGGACTTTCCAGCAATATATAATAGTCCATACTTTGCCCGAGTTTAGATGACGCAAACTGGCATTGATCAACGCCAGTTCTCTGCCCTATTCTGGCATTAAACGCCAGAAACGGGTTACAAGTTGGAGTTAAACGCCCAAAACAGGTTACAACCTGGCGTTTAACTCCAGAAACAGCCTATGCACGTGTAAAGCTCAAGTCTCAGCCCCAGCACACACCAAGTGGGCCCGTAAGTGGATTTCTGCACTATCTATCATAGTTTACTCATTTTCTGTAAACCTAGGTTACTAGGTTACCGATGACATTTTCACGTTTTACATTGTATCTCTACGGCATGAGTCTCTAAACTCCATGATTGGGGTGAGGAGCTCTGCTGTGTCTCGATGAATTAATGCAATTACTTCTGTTTTCTATTCAAACACGCTGTTTCTATTCTAAGATATTCACTCGTACTTAACCATGATGAATGTGATGATCCATGACACTCATCATCATTCTCAACCTATGAACATGTGCGTGACAACCACTTCCGCTCTACCTTAGATTGAGTGTGTATCTCTTAGCCTCTTGGTTCATGATCAGAGTCTTCGTGGTATAGGCTAGAATTATTGGTGGCCATTCCTGAGATCCGGAAAGTCTAAACCTTGTCTGTGGTATTCCGAGTAGGATCAGGAAAGGGATGACTGTGACGAGCTTCAAACTCACGAGTGTTGGGCGTAGTGACAGACACAAAAGAATCAACGGATTCTATTCCAACATGATGAGAATCGACAGATGATTAGCCGTGCGGTGACAGCACATTTGGACCATTTTTACTGAGAGGATGGATGGTAGCCATTGACAACAGTGATCCACCAACAACAGCTTGCCATGGAAGGAGACCTGCGTGCGTGAGAAGAAGACAGTAGAAAAGCAGAGGTTCAGAAGGCAAGCATCTTAAAACTCAATCTGTTTCCATTACTGCATAAAAGTACTATTTAATTTATGCTTTTACTCTTCATAATATAGTCACTCTTATTATTGATCTCTTGAATAAGAATTACAAATAACCATAGCTTGCTTCAAGCCAACAATCTCCGTGGATCGACCCTTACTCACGTAAGGTATTACTTGGACGACCCATTTCACTTACTGGTTAGTGGTACGAGTTGTGAAAAGTGTGATTTACGATTCGTGCACCAAGTTTTTGGTGCCGTTGCCGGGGATTGTTCGAGTTTGGACAACTGACGGTTTATTTTGTTGCTTAGATTAGGAAAAAATTTTCTTTTTGGTTTAGAGTCTTCTATTATTGTTTTTGGTTAAAATTTTAAAATTCTTATTTTATTTTCTATATATTTCCGAAAATTTTTTTAAAACCAATAACTTCATGATTTAGTCTTCTGTTTGAGTTTAGTTTCATATTTTAAGTTTGTGTAGTTGCTGATTTTATTTTCTTTATTTTCGAATTTATTTTTTTTTTTCTTGATTTTCCAAATTTATTCTATTTTTCTTTTTTGATTTCAGTTTCAAAAAAAAATTTATACATTAATTACCTTTATTAAAACACTTTAAATTTATACTCAATTGGCTAGAGCGGTGTGCTTATTCTTGTTAATTGGGAATCTTCCTTTTTAAAACTTTTTCAAAAATAATTTTTCTTTGATTAAATCTCATGTCAAACTTTTAAGTTGGTGTTCTCTTGTTATTTTTTTTATTTTCGAAAATTTATTTTTAATTTCTAAAAGTTTTAAGTTTGGTGTTCTTTTTGTTCTTGTGAGTCTTCAAAGTGTTCTTGAGGCTTCTTTGTGTTTCGATCTTAAAATCTTTAAGTTTGGTGTTCCTTGGTGTTTTCCCTCCAAAACTTTCGAAAACAAGGACATTAGATCTAAAAATTTTAAGTCTTGTGTCATTTTATTGTTTTTCTCTTTCCTCACTAAATTCAAAAATATCTTTTCTCTTATTTTAAATTGAATTTTCGAAAATTACTTTTAAAAATTCAGATTTTTATTTTACAAATAAAATCTTTTCAAAATTCAAAATCTTTTTCAAAAATCATATCCAAAGTTTTCCAAATCTTCTCAATTAAGCAATTATTTTCATTTTCAAATTTTTTTTCTCTAGTTTTCGAAATTTACATTTTAATTTCTAATTTTTTTATTTTATTTTATTCTTAGTATTTTTATTTATCTTAATAATTTGGTTTGTTCTAATTTAATAAAATAAAAATAAAAATATATTTTCTTTGAATTCATATAAATTCCGTTTTATCCATCATGGATCTAAGTGGAAATGAACAGTCCAGAAGGACTCTGGGATCATATGCTAATCCCACTACGCTGCATATGGGAGTAGTATCTGTATACCTCTCATCAAAGCAGGCAGTTTTGAGCTAAATCCTCACTCATTTCATGGTGCAGCAAAACTACCAGTATTCCGGTCTTCCACAGGAAGAACCTACTGAGTTTCTGGCACAATTCTTACAAATTGCTGACACAGTACATGATAAAGAAGGTAGATCAGGATTCTACAGATTATTACTGTTTCCGTTTGCTGTAAAAGATCAAGCTAAGAGGTGGTTAAATAACCAACCCAAGCAACAGCATAAGACATGGAAACAGCGTCAGACAAATTCCTAAATCATATTTCCTCCAAAACGGATGACACACTAAGGCTGACATCCAAAGCTTCAAACAAGGAGACAATGAATCTTTATAATGCTGGAGAGTACAGAGAGATGCTAAGGAAATGTCCCTCTGAAATTTTTCAGAGTGGGTGCAATTAGACATCTTCTATTATGGGCTTACAGAAAAAAGGTCAGATATCTCTAGACCACTCAGCTGGTGGATCTATACATGAGAAAAACAATTGAAGAGGCTCAAGAGCTTATTGATACAGTTCCAGAAATCAGCATCTGTACATAATGTCTCCATGAAAGAAGAAGCTAAAACAGTAACTGCTGAACTTAGTCCTGTAGAACAGTTGCTGAACTCAATCAACAAGCTGGTTTTCTAACATAGCTAGCTGAATTCAAGGAAATGCTACAAGAAACTAAGAATGCTAACAAGAATATGAAAGTACAGAATAAACAGAAAAGCAACTGTCAAAACAAATAACAGAAGAATGCAGCAGTTC